>NC_081448.1:4249150-4263124 GCF_007210705.1 Tigriopus californicus
AAATGGAGCAGGAACTGGGAAAAATGGGATCATTTCACGAGTATGGCACCAACTGACATTGTCATGCCTCCTCGGATTTTTTCACGTACTGCAACACATATATCTCAGACATGTGTACTTTTCAGCTCGGAATGGAAAGAACAAAGTACTTGAGCAAACACATAACCAGGTTGTACAGTATATTACCCAACTGTGAGCATTGAACATATCTCATAATGGCGAGAAGTCATGAGAGCAAAACTGGAGACGACATGACATCGTCGTTGTCGTGTAAAACCAACCACGACAAACCTGGAACTTGGGACGAGGAGAATCTGCCTTTTTAAGCCTTGGATCCGAGCCAAATTCCAATTTGCATTCATTGAGATCAAAACCGAATCAGGAAGGAGGGGAAGGCGAAATTGAAATTGTCGGAAGCTAGATGGAGATGGGCGACCCTGTACGCATGCATGACAGGATCAAGCGATATTGAAAAGGGGAAGGCTGGCATCACATCAACGATGCCCCAAAGGTGTAATATCGAATGGCATTAAACACATGCTTGTGGGAAGAGCCGTGGAATGGTGATGGCAATGCTGGGCATGGCCAGATTTGGAATGGTTGCCAGTGAAGCAATCATGAGCACATTTTATCCACGTGCACCACTCTGCATGACGCTGAGATGGCTTGGCAAAAGGTCAATGGTTTATCTTGGCTCGTTTTGCGCACGAGCAATTCCGTTGTATAAAATGACTTTCAGAAAGAAAAATTGAAATGGTTTTATGTGACAGTGAGTAAGTTACGATTGGCCACCAGGGTCTTGGCAGCTTTATGTCCCAATGACACCGAAAACAAAGGCCCAGCCTATAAATTCTAGTTATGCAAATGAAAATGATCATGATCATCTAGCCAAGAAATTGAGACGCTCTCAGTACTAAAGAAACCAGCGATTTCGTGAACAAGAAGGAAACGGGAAGAAACTCAACAAAAAAATACCAAGTAAGTGTGTAATAGCGTGTTTGTGTTGCAGTCGTCAATCTGTGACGTGTCGTCCAGAAATGTAGGCATTCATCCCGAAACAAAAGGTAACAGTTGGCCCTAAGCCCCGGAGGAATGTTGTCTCACAACAACCAAAAATAGCCCCAATTTCATGCCAAAATCCACCTGTGAAAATTCCAAACGTGGCTTCCACCTCCTTCTTCTCTAAACCAGTCCTACTTGCTTGCCATTTGTTGTCCATTCACGCCCTCCATCTTTCGTTCGGACCACTGATCATTGATCACAATCTGGACACCTCGAATTCCGGTTCTCCGGGATCGTGATTAGTCGCCATCCCCGGGGCGGATCCCTCGCTTTTCCTCACGCCCATTAGCCACTGATATGTAAATATCTGGCAATCATCGAGAAAAATGCGGCGCCAACCCCGGTTCAAGAGGTGTCAAGATCGCCACCTGACCAAGGGTGTCGTTCCCTTTGTCTTAGTGGGAGTGGGGGGTCTCACAGAAGAAATGCCGCCCGCCGAGATCAGGTCCTTCCTCGCAACGGGCTCTTCATAGGACAAGTCTGGCTGAATGCTGGATGACAATGACCAATGCCACAGGATCCTTTATTATCCGATCTGGAGCTGAGTCTCAGTCGGATGGTGAGAAGAACAGAAGATTTAGACGAATTAAAGAGTACCAACTGTTGTGGCATGTTGGTGTACTATTTGTGGGTTGAACAAAGAGAGCAAACATCATTGGAGTCTCCCCCTTGGTTTGGACATGTTGGAAGTATTGAACGAACAAAAATCAACCAAGGCTGCCATGATGAGGAAGAGGATCTTGTGAGATTTTGTAGATTGATTCCTGTCAAGTATGAATGCATCCATCTTCCTTGCACCATACGCTATGTCAGGTCAGAGATTGAATGGAGGGTCTCTTTTTTTCAGGATCAAACGCCCCAAAGGGGAGTAAATAGGTAAATGTGGCAAAAACCATAATGGGATTGAAGTAAATGTGTAATTGGCGGATGTAGAGGACAATAAAGCCGCTTGGTTACATCCTTGCCCGGATTGTGAATCAGTGCAAGAAGTAGCAATCTGTGATTGGGAAGAAGACAAAAAAGTTCACAAACCCATTACTCGGTTTGACCTTGAACCATCTCGGAAGCAATGTGCGATGCTCAACGATTGTAAAATATCATTCCAACCCAAGCTGATGGAGACGAAGATGAAGATGAAACACCCCAGGACGAGGTCGATCCCATTGGCAAGGAAATTCAAATACAGCATCTCGTTTTCGGCACCCCTCTCGTCCTAACCTGTTGAAGCACTCGAAATAGCTAATTTCCCGCCGTTAATGATGACGAGATTTGCGGTTGGTCTTGACTTGTGCCGGTCGGCTCGAAATTGAACAAATTCCTTCATCCCTGCAAGACGCCAATGAAACAGACCTTGATTTAGGAGGCCTGCCTGTCCAAGCGATATCTCTTCATATCCCCAGAATGAATCCAGGGAATCGTTACTCGTTCTCCCGACAACCCTTTGGAATGCCAAGTTCCAACGTTGTCTCAAGTTTTCAATGAAAAATCTGGTCTCATTTATCTCTGGCTTGGCTAGCAGCACCACTACTACCACTACTACTACTACTTCTTTACGTATACCGAACTGACTTGAGAACACTGAAATCAAGATGGATGTTATGTAATTTCTCACCAAGGTGGAACGTTGGCGCTAATTGAAACAAAATCTCGAGAACTCAAAACTGTAATTATTCTATCCCGGCGTTTGTCGAGTCCAAGACGGAGGAAATGAGCCACTTTAAACGAGGCGAGCTCATCATCATCATTATCATCATTCTCTGTTTTAACCATTTGAATTTGGAGCCGTTTTTTTGACTCCGGTTGTCATTGATGAGTCGAGCTCATTCCTGACAAGATCCTGGAATACTTTCGCCAGAATCCTTCGATATCCAACCCTTTATAGAACCTCCCAATGAGCTGCACAGTTCCATCATTGGATAGAAAACACATTCTTCGGGTGACATTCCAATGAAAGAAAGACTGAAATCATCGAGTCAGATCGGAAGAGCAAGTTGCATCAAGCCCCATCCAGCCATTATCTAAGTGCAATCAGATGAATTGGCGAACCCAGCCAATGTCTTCATATCAGATCCTAAAAAAGACCTCGACGACGACGATGATGATGAAGTGACATGAAAATGAACTTTGGTGGTGTCGGTTTTGGGAGTAATCTCTTTATTGCACAACCATTCAGAGGCAGGGGAAATTTCGTTTAATTGAGATTTGTCTCACCTCAAGTCCTCATAGCCTCAGAGTAGACTAAAAGTCAAGAGATCGAGATAACTGTTAACCGTTTGCAGAATACAAGTTTTTTTGGTGGGGCACAAATTGTCGAACATTGGACGAGCACCATGAAAAAAAAGCGACATAGGTTGCTACAAGAATTTGTTCGTCATTTCAAGTCAGCCATCCACAATGCATGGGGTGAAAATGTTGAACGTAATTGCTAATCGTAAAGGAACAAAAATGCTTTTTGGGACATAAAAGAAGGAACTTTTACTCGCTTCTTTGCAATTGAACTGATTGGTTGAACTTTGGTGATCCTTGGAAATCATGAATTCATTAAGACGGCTATTGTTTAAAAACTCAATTTTGTAATGATCTGGAAGAAGTACAAGTAATCTTTGGCATTGATCCATTCTTTTGGTTCTTATCATGTGTTTCAGTGTTGGAGTCTTATTCTAGCAACATCTTTTAGCGAAAAAAACAATCCAAACTGAAATAAAACTTTTCATTTTAACTCATTGGTTCACTTTTGGCAGAAAATCTTAACAGAAAAAGACCCAATCACATTGAATTGACGGAAGTCCAAACTATCCGCCAAAAATATAAATATAGGCAAATATATACTTTTACCAAAACTTACATTCCCAGCAAAACTTTACTTTTCTTTTTTGCAATCAATGTGACTCGTGCATCAATTTGAAGCATCCAAATCTCTATTCTTCCATAGGAAATGTGGCATCTTTGATCGTCTTTTTTTCTTGACATCAATTCCTGTCGGTTTCCCATCGTCTAGCGAAAGAGTACAAACTAGGTTGAAGTCGGTTTTTTTGTTACCCCTTCAGGATCTTGGATCAGAAAAAGAGCAAGTCGAGGTTGGGTGGGAGAAGATTTGCACGCTAGAGGTAGATTTTTTGTCCCTTCGGAAGGCGAGATTCGAACCTGTAGCCTTTGGTACTATATTACTAGGCCGCTTGGGTTATTTGGTCCCGATTTATGAAGGGTCCAATGCTTCCCTCTGGAAAGAAAATCACGGCCTAAAAAAGATGAAAAGGGAAAAAGGGAAGCAAAATTTGTGTATCTAACTTGAGTTGCTTGGAAGCCAGGTTTTTGTTTGAAGAGAGGGTGAAAACCGTTTTTTGGTCCTTGTTCCTAGCCTTCTTGGAACAGTGGGACCAAAGCGCTCGGGAACCCTCCTGGAAATGGATGAGTTGTCAATAGGAAAAGGGTTGGAACATTGGAATAGGAGGGGGCTTCATCGGCTTTTGTTCTAATGTGAAGCAGATGATGAGTAAAAAAGCTCAAAAAAGCAGATTCCCAAAAGCAGAACAATGCTTGCCCTGAAGCAAAAAAGACTGTTCCAAATAATACCGAGGATTAATACGACTCCTCGACTAACACGTGTTCTTTGAAGTCCTGTCTGAATCAATTGGAATCTGGATTGATCTCGACCATCAAAGACGTTCGTTCTCTTCCCCGATTAAACGAAGGTACGACTAAACGAAGGTGAATGAGGTGCTTGAGTGGGATCAGAATTATAATTGAATTCAAGGATTCTGTCATATTTCGAAGGCCATGAGAACCGTGAGAGAGCGATTCGTTCGGTTAATGCTTGGATGGATGGATTGGGTGGAATCCAGTTTTCAATCAGCATGGACCCTCAGGGAAGAAATCTGATAAGTGAGGCTTATTATAGAGCTGTCAAGCAGAGGGGTTTTCTCGGATGTTTGCTGACCTATTTCAACCCCTGAAAGGCTTAATCTCACTCCTCCAGATTAGAAGCATGGCCTAGGTATGAGATGATGACCCTGTCTGGCCCGATGACAGCCACGAAGAAGTCCCTTTCGTTGGGCGTGAATGAGCTTTTTGAAGTATTTTCTTGACAGGTAGCGGAAAAGTTTAAACATCATCCTCAAAAGAAATCGTTGAAGCCAACAACCCTCCTATCCTATCCCGACTTTCTTGGTGCTCCTCAGAGCTACGAGTACTCCTACCAAGATCAAACTTACTCCCCTTTTTGGGAAAATGATGACGGAGAACGAAGCAAACGAACAAAATAGTGTAAGAGCAAACGGATTTTGAAATGTCTTGGCAGAAGCCCTTGAGTCCATCATCATCTAGCCGTAATCTGTCACGGTTCAAGAGCTTAACCCCTTTTCCTACCATGCATATCTGGAACATTCAGTATCTTTATTTCGAAAGAAGTGTTTGCGACAGTGCTGGGGCGAGTCTGGCAAAACTCTCTAATTCTAAATCTCTAATTCTGTAAGTCTTTGCCCGACTCGCCGAGTCTGGACTCGAGTCCTTTCAAAAAGACTCAAGTCCAGTCAATTCCTCCAAAATCGCGTAAAAGACTCGAGTGCACTCCAACTCGAGTCCGGACTCGTCCAAGCACTATTTTGCTATGTATAAGCTCCTGTAAATCATTTAGTTCGTTTGAGCATATTTGAAACCTTAAGAAACTGATCCACAGCAATGTTCGTTATACGAGTAACATCGAACCTATATAAGGTTCAAAAACATTACATAAATTGCTCGATCAAATCACAATCAAGTCGATGTTTTTCAATCCGGAATATGAGTCTTTCAAGCCGAAGGTTTGTTGTCCTTGGTGTCTTCTGGGCTGGTTTTGGCTTGAACAGAGTTTTGGATGAGAGTTTCTTCTTGATTTTCCAACCTCTGGATTTTTCCCCATACCACTTCAAGTCCTTCCTCAACCATCCTAGAGATCAGATCTTGCTCCTCAGTATTGATGTACACCGACTCCGAGATCCGTCGACTGATTTCGGGGAAAACGAAGTCTGCCATTGCTAGACACAACTGGATTGAGCGGGGAAAATTCGAGATTGGCCTTGAAGGCAGGAAGACTTGTTCGGTGTTGGAAATCCTGTTTCGCTTTGACTGACGACCAGAGGCTTGGTCAGTATTTATACTGTTCTTCCTCAATGATCATTCACCCTAGGAATGTTGGCTGAAAACTATCTTATGGAAGACTCTAAACCAGGGCTCTTGGGTCTGCCTCTCCTCAAAAATATAAAGAAAAGTTTTGCTCATATGTTTTATATTAAAATCAGCCTTCTGATATTGTTCAACGGGTATTAAGAAGTCTTGAAACTGGTCGAGGCCGTCTCAATTTGAGCACTCGGAATGTATTTGGCTAGGTACCAAATGATTTGATTGATTTTTCAGTTCATAACGCGAGCAAGTAATAGGTGAAAGAAATGTCAATGAGTTGCTATATTATTTTAGACGATCGTAGAGTGATCCATAGATGCTGAATTCTTGACAGTCAACTTTTGGAAGGCGTCAAGAATTCCAATAGCAGATCCTCGCTAGCGAAGAAACGATCTAAAAATTGTGACGTATGGGATAAGGCAGTGCATCAGACCCGAAAAGTCACAAACCGAATTGGGATGCGATTTTTTTTCTCAATCAAAATCTGAATACGAGATTTCTACCCCATCCAAACAAATCCTCCAATAATCCAAGAATTTGCTGAATACGATCATAATCAAAAATCTTAAGCTCCAACTAAGTTTAATTTAAAGAAAAGTCATCCAATCAATTGTATCTTCCCAATGATTGTTAGGAAAAAACAAGATTGATGAGCAATAATTGGAATTGTCATGAGTAGGGCGGGCAAAAACATTGCACTAAAAACGACAAATATTTAAATCATATATAATCGAAAAAGTTGCAAATACTTCAAAAATATTTATTATTGAAATGCATAAACATACAAGTAGGACTTCGCATTTCTGTTTTTTGGAAATGCACATTTGCCTTTGAGTTTGGTCTGATAGTATTTTCTGCTTCATTTGCGTACTCAAGTTCTCGAGATGGAGAACATAATATCACTCCAGTGTGACCAGGTTGTTAGCTTGCTCGGAATGGGATTGATTTGACCTAAGAAGAAGCTAGTGAATCAAGCTTGCTAAATAGATTTTGCACCAATCAATCAATGTTCAACTTTTCCTCTTGTTCTCTTTGTTCAAAACTGGTCCTAATTCCTCAGGCACATTCTGAAATTTCTGAAATATATGTGAAACTCTAAAGGCTAAATTCTATGTTTTTGCCTAACCTGCAGCGGGTTTCATTATAAAACACCCGGTTAATAGTGCAGCCATCAACCTGCCATAGTAGAAAACTTCATTGAATCATACTTACTCTGGATTGTATTGAACATGGATGGCCCAGCTGCAGTAAAAAGCACAACAAAACTCATGTTTACCCTTCTTCCTATTCTGTTGGATGGTCATTCCCTCAATGAGCCAGTCATATTTCTGCTGGAGGCAATGATGTTTTGAATTAGATACCATACCACTTTAGAGTTGGACCAAAAATCTACTAATTCACGTGTCTGATTCCTTAAACCGCCAAAATATGATAGAGATGTGCAAAATATTACCCACGCGATTGAAAACGTCTTAACATTTACTTTTTGACAAAATGGCAAAAAAATATTTAAAAAAATATTTCCTATTGAAATTAAATGTTTCTGCCCGCTCTAGTCATGAGCATATATAACCCCCCAAAAACAAATGCATATGGAATATATTAATGCATGAAAAAAATTGCATGAAAGAAATTTCGGATTGGGTTGCCGATCCATTTGAATCCGACTTATCGATCCGACCCCAAGTCTGAATAAAATGCTCAATTCCACAGAATCCAAATCCAACATTTTGTGCTCAATCTGAATCAGAAAATCTGATCCATTGTACAGCTCTGGTTTGGGGTGAAAAAGAAAACATCAAAGCACATCGTGTGCATTTGGAGGAGGAAAATGAAATTCTAAGCTTTAACACGTTTGTAGGAGCAGTTTCATGAGATTTGTTGCTAACTGCCCCTAAATTAGACTTTTTCAAATATGTGTACTAGTATCAATCATGTCATTTGAATTAATTTAAAACTAGTGGTGAATTAAGTCATTTTGTGGCCTCATATTGAAGAAATAGGTAATTTGAAGGTGGGGTAGGTAAGATCCTGATAGGTAAAGGTTAGTATTTCTATGATCCCCTAAAACATTGGAATGCGAATCCAATAGATAATTGGATAACGGTATTCATTTCTGCACAACCAATCGAAAGTGGGATTACTTTCATTTGCAAATATCCTGCACTTCATAAAAGAAAAGCGTTGAAAAGAAGGAATGATGTTCATAACCGCTGACTAAAATTGATATTTTGAACGAATTTGTTGTTCTTCTGTAAATTGAGACAATTTTTTAGCTCAATTTTAGCAATAATGGCATATGTTTATGGATAAAAAAGGTCTAAAATGCGACCTATTGAAAAATAAACAAGATATTGGAAGACTTCACGAGCGGAATGTATTGTTATTGGCACACCAAACCTATCCTTTCTTTTTGAAAACTTCTTTTTCAAAGCCAATATTTTAGTGATATCCGAGCCTGCGGGTTTATAAAACACACTTGATTCGCGTTTCTTAGGGTAGTGGTACCTGGGGGAGAGGGGGGGACTTCTCCTACAATGTATCATCTTTAATGAGAAACAAGTTTCATTTTGTTGCAAAAATCGTCAAAAAAAACACATTTCTAATTCGTTGGTTTTGAAAAAAACAATGCAAAATTTTTCTCCAAGACAAATTGACCCCAGGAAAATTCGACCCACTGTAGAAATGAAGTGCAAAATATTGTTCAAATTCTTGGAATAAAATTGAATCTCTATTGTAAAACAGCTAAAATCTAGAAGGCATTACTCAATTCCTTATTTGATTTTTTTCAAGGCAAGTTTTATTGACTTCAACCAAGGCGTGAAAATGCCAAGACATTTGCTCTACCACTACATTACTACAATTGCTCCCCTTTGGCGATCTCCATTTGTGCTTAGAGTAAGGAACTTACTAAAATTTGGCAAATTAGGAGCCACAAGAACAAAAATCAATGTTGCCTAGACGAAATGAAATACATCACAACTCTACATTTCTAACGGTCCTAAGGTCCACCTTATGGTCCACTTCCCTTTAGGTAGAGTTGATGTAAACTCATTTTAGCCAATGGTCGATTTCAGTCGTCTATGGCTCAGTGGATCTAAATTCACATGTCTATCTCTATTCCGTCATGCACAATCAATGTTAGGGGTGGAAGTACAGTATTTAATGAACTCTTCAGCCTTATGTTTGTCCACCATATCACTTCCGCTTCTTTCCAATGGATGCAGCCTTTTCAATGGCCTTCCGAACTGTTTCCTTGTCAGCATGATACGTCTTATCTCCCAGGGGATCCAGTTTTTCATCCAGCTCATAAGTGAACGGGATTGCATTTGGCACGTTTATCTCTTCAATGTCCTCATCAGACACGTCCTCCAAATGCTTGACGAGAGCACGAGATGTTGTGCCATGAACAACAATCAAAACACGTTGTCCAGACTTGATTTGTGGAACAATGATGTCTTCAAAATATGGAATGGCTCTCTCTTGTAGATCTTTCAGGCACTCATGATCTGGGAATTGGTCCTTTGGCACCACTGTCAAAGCGGAATTATTATCTGGAAATTAAAAAGTAAAGAATCAAACGTGATCCACGAAAAATGGCACATCTTTCGGCAAAAGGCCGAACCGTATGATGTCCTTGAAGAATTATTGCGGTCGCGCAACCTAGAGGAGAAAAAAAATTGTGGTACGGCTTTAGATCGTCTCTTTTTAAATTACACTAAAAGATGATACCATAACAAGGGTAAGAATTGGCAAGAATAGAGCATAGTTCATTTTCTATTTACTCTTCCCTTGATGATTTCATCTTTGGACCCAACTTATCGTAAGCCTAGCTGTGATCAACCTCAGTTATGAAGTGTTCAAAATAGCCTAGTCCAAAACTTACGGATTTTATCGTAAAAGGGATGACTCTCCGAGATTGGAGGAGGCCGTGTGTCGTAGCTTCGTCGCCATATTTTCACTTGATCTTTGCCATATTTCTCAGCCATTTCAGCCTTATTGTGTCCCGTCAAAGACCCATAATGCCTTTCATTCAATCTCCAATCTTCGACTATCTCCAAATTCGACACCAAGCCAGCCTTTTCAAGGCCGTCACGGATAATTTCAGCGGTTTCTTTGGCACGTTTCAACACCGAAGTGTAGATGATATCAAAACCAATGTCTTCCTCAACCAAAGCCTCCACGGCCTTTTGAGCTTGGGCAAGGCCATTATTGGTGAGCCCAACATCCACCCATCCACAGAAACGGTTGTCATGGTTCCATTCCGACTCACCGTGTCTTAAAACTGTTAACGAATATTTACGATGGTTCTCGGCCATAACACAGGGTACGTTTTAGATTCTGGACCTCTTGCCCTTCAGCGGAACGCATTCAATGTCAAACGGGAATGTTTCGTTCCCAAGGCTTGTTATGGAAACAGCCTTTCTTGAGAAAGCCAGTCTCATCACGGAGGAAGGCCATGGAAGAGGGTGGTTAAACGTTAGGACGCGTGCACAAGGAAAATACACGCCGACTCATTAGAGGGCAACTAGTGTTCTACTAGAATACTAGCACTGAATGTATTAGAATTTCAACTTGAGAGGAGAATTTTTGCAGATTTACTGGGCAGATTTTCCGGTGCAACGAGACAGCACATGCATGTCAATTTTTTACAGACGGTTAGGGAAGGGAGGATGTTCTGCAAAATTTGCGTCTGATTTTCCATTAGAGCTTTACGAGCCTATTTAGAGAACTCAATATCTTATTTATCAGCTCAAAATAAAGTGAAAACCCATTGCCTAGAAATCGCACGGAACTTTTTTCAATCGGAATCTTAAAACCTATCAAATGAAGGAAAGTTTTCTGTTATCGAACACTTTTCAGATACCTTAACATTTGGTGAATTCAACAAATACACTTGGCTTAAAGTCAGTAGTGGCATGTGTTAAAATACATGTCATGCTTTTCTCCCGCATTAAACTGCCTTATTTACTTTAATACCTTGTTTGCAGGAAAGGTCACTTATAAATAATTACTTGACAATTAGTTCTGGGTCCTTTACTTTTTCTAGCACAGTCCCAGGAAACATGTTTCACCTTTAGAGTTACAGACACAGAAGTCCACATTAATTCAGTATGGAGACTATTGTGACTGAGATGCTGAAATAAATGAGGTTCAACATAGTCAAAAGCATTTGATGTCGGATACAAGAAAAACTCTGATCAACATTGGTCAATAACTCGTCAAAAAATGAAAAACTGAAACAGTACTTTGAATCAAAACCCTCCCAAATAGACAGATCACGCCCTTCATATTGGACTGAATCTCCCAAACAATAGTTCTAGGTTACGGGTTACCTTTGGTTTATTCATGGTTATGGGATTATCGGGATATGGCACGAGTTTACGGACTAGATATATCAAGAATTTCTAAATGACGTGTTTGAGTCAGAGAGTATCGTTTCGTCACCGCTTCGATTCCATCGAATTCCCTCTGTTAATTTCCCTCAAAATCGTAAATCCATTCAAGCCCAATGGGCGAAACGATAATCTCTTGAATGGCACTAAAACACATCCATTTCCAGTGAGTGAGACATTGGACATTGATTAAGATTTAGGTTGACATTTCAATTGCATTGTCATTCTTCTTCTAAAACGATCACACGTCGATGGTGGCAAACGGGTCCCCTCGACCGATCCGTCGAGGCACTTGATAATGATTGGCATCCAAGGCCAATTGGCGTTGAGAGCTTTGAGCGGCCTCGATATCGGCCAAGGTCTGGGTGTGAGCTTCCACGGCTCTCAGAGCATTATGGATCTGGCTCTCAGTAGAAAGACGCTCATAATCACGGGCAGAGTTGTAAAGATGGTTGAGGAACTTGAACACTTGGATTTCTCCACTTAAAGGGTCAATGGATCGTTCTACAGAGTCGAGAACGAGCATACCCAAGGTCTTGGACGAGATGTTCTGAAAGAGAGTGATAATGTTAAAGGATGGGTGGATGGTGTTGACAAGGTACGTACCATGGAATTGAGAGTTCGAAGCATGTTCAACACTTCCTTGATTTTCTCCTCAAGGAGTGTGAGTCGGACTCTTTGGGCCTCGAGAACTTGGACATCGGTTGAGATGTCATTTTTCTCGTCGTGCCGACGGATGATTTCCTCTAAGAGCACGTTCCGCTCCTATAAGAGAATATCAATTTCAATACAATCTAGCTTTTTAATGTCTACGAGTACATCAGAGATGGGCACGGTTACTTTCATTGATGTGTGTCTTGTTGGAATGAAATAAAAAGTTCGAATCAATCTTCAGATAATTTTTCTCCACGGCTCAGGTTTGGAATTTATAATATAAACATGTAAAAAAAAACAGGGCGTTTTACGCTGCAACACCAGTGGCAGGAATTGTGTTACAGAACTTTTTGTTACTCCGTAATTCTTAATCACCATTTGGCTTTTTATTTATTTTAGAAGCGCACGAGTAGATCACACCAAAAAAACCTTACAGGTACGTGGAATGATCATTCTATACTCGTTGTATCGGCAAGAACAAGTCGGTAAAATCCAAACCAAAAGAAAACCAAATTCTTGATCAATCTATTGTTTTCAAACAAAAGTGGCTCAATCCTACCTACTACTAATAACCCTCCATTTTGTACAGAATGGTAGGCTCTACTAATTTCCGTTTGAATCAAAAATTGCTTTTCAAAAGCATTTATGAGCTTTGTCCCAACCCAGGATTTAGGGTCAATTGTAGTGACCGTAGAAGCTTAANAGATGTAAAAAAAACAGGGCGTTTTACGCTGCAACACCAGTGGCAGGAATTGTGTTACAGAACTTTTTGTTACTCCGTAATTCTTAATCACCATGTGGCTTTCTATTTATTTTAGAAGCGCACGAGTAGATCCCACCAAAAAAAACCTTACAGATGGAATGATCATTCTATGCTCCTTGTATCGGCAAGAACAAGTCGGTAAAATCCGAACCAAAAGAAAACCAAATTCTTGATCAATCTATTGTTTTCAAACAAAAGTAGCTCAATCCTACCTAATACTAATAACCCTCCATTTTGTACAGAATGGTAGGCTCTACTAATTTCCGTTTGAATCAAAAATTGCTTTTCAAAAGCATTCATGAGCTTTGTCCCAACCCAGGATTTAGGGTCAATTGTAGTGACCGTAGAAGCTTAACGTGCGTTTTGAGAGCACCTTCAAAGCCTTCGAGAATCCAGGCTAGTTCGAACAATAAAGTCCACTTCCCTTCTTTCTCGGGCTCCTTCATTGTTTAATTTGCTGCCTTCGATTATTGGGGGGAGCGTATGTAGGCGTTGATCCAGCAGCATCCTTTCCGTCAGACTTGGACAAGTTTTTGGACTAAAATTCCCGATCAACCTTATAATCAAGGGTTAGCCAGATAAGCCAAGTCTAATTCGTTGGTCGATCATATAATAGGTATATATAAATAAAAGTTAAGTAAAATTTCTCGTCTTGAAGTACTGGGATTCCAATCTTAGCAGCGGTAAGGAAGTCCACAAAAAATAGGTGCTACGTAGACGACAGTGTAGTAGTGTCAAAAATGTCCATAAAATTTTTGAAAAAAACATCAACATAGTTAAGCCCACCTATGTTCTAATTGTATATTGTTCCCCACGCACCTCTTGCCAATTCTTTTCCGAATCCACGAACTTCCTCTTCAAGGCCTCGATTTCGGCCCGTAATTTGCCGATGGTCTCGTTCGCATTTGATCCGGAGGACGATCCCGACGTGTTCAAGCCAGC
>NC_081448.1:4263160-4269624 GCF_007210705.1 Tigriopus californicus
TGGCCCGTAATTTGCCGATGGTCTCGTTCGCATTTGATCCGGAGGACGATCCCGACGTGTTCAAGCCAGCTGAACTGCCCGGACTGTGCGTTGTGGACTGAGAGGGCGATTTCTTGGAGGACGGCGAACCCGCACTGTAATGCCCGGAAGAGGACGGTGTTTGAGGACGTTTCCCACTGGATTTGTCACTAAAGGGAGTGTTCGATCGAGATGATTTGGTTCCCAATTTGACACTGGAAGGCGGGCGCGGCGGTCGTCCTTGATCAGAGGTGGGTGAATGGGCGGGCACCGGCAACTCCTCGTCGGAACAGGCTTAAAATGAAGACACTCGAATTACATGTGATTGACGAGTGAGGGAAACTCGAGTTCAATCTACCATCTATGGATTTGTCTTGGGCTCGGGGACTGCATTGCTCGTCGCTGTCCGATGTGGAGTACAAACCACTGTCCATGGTGGAGAGTGGGCGTAGGTGGGTCAGAATCGACCTCAGTTGATTGGAGGTCGACGACTCGGATCTGAAATAGTCATAGTTGATAGTTGATTGATGTGTTGCAAATATTCCAGGATCTGAATCGCTTACTTTCTCGTTTTTTCCAGGAGCGTCACTTTCTTCTCTAAAAGGGGAACTTTGCGGTTTTCCAATTCCAAATCTTGAACCTTGTTCAGACTGGACACAAGCAACTCACGCGTGGCTTGCAACTCCAGAACGAGACTCCGTCTGAAAAACGTCAGTAAAAAAGTCTTGCATTTTTTACATGTTCATCTTCCCAACATCATGATCAAGATCCCTTCGCCCTGAGGAACTTCTCAGTCGAGAGAGTGGCTCCCTGGTGAGATCTATCCTAATGCCATGAATCAAGTTGAGGCCATCCAGAATTCCACTGTCACTTCCAACAAAGATCAGCCAAATCATAATGTCCCCGTTTCGCGAGAAACGGGCGGAAATGACAGAGGCATGAGTAACGGTACAAAGCACGACAATGAACCTCATCTTCTTTATGGGATTTTCCTCCAACGTCGTCCGTCATCACTACTTTAAGACGCGACACAATCAAGATAGTTGATGGAAAGCCATTGGTAGAGAGAAGGAAATGATCCGCCCATGAGGGCGAATGTCGGCAAAGACTTTCAAGTTCTGGTTATTGATGTTTGACAATGGAAATGATCTTGTCTTCTCTTTGGAGCCCCGAACCATAAATTCCGAACGTGAGCGAGATTATTTGTTGGCAAGCCAAGATAGGAGGAGGATCGCAAGACCGCAGGACCGGAAGACCGGAAGACCGGAGGATGGAGTTGTGAAGCTGGGACGAGACGAGAGATCCATCCTGATGTGGAATTAAAATGCAGTATGCATTTGATATTTATGGCTCGCTGTGTGAGAGACGTGGAGATAGCTGGAGGGGTTAATTAATTCCTATCGGTCCAAAATAATTAAGAACAAATCCTTTTTTAGAAAAGTCAAGATTGCGTCAGGATTGCCAAAATGGGATCCACTGACGATTTCAGGGGCCACACCAAGATTGTCAGGCAATTCATTATCTTGCTATCCTTTCAAATAACTTTAATGGTTTGCCTCCAAATCGGTCTCATAGCGCCCTCATTCATTGCATTGTTGTACAGATCCATTGATGAGATTTACTACGGCAATAAAATGTGCAAAGTGAATCCAAATGATAACTCCTCCCGAGGAAAAAAAACCGCATTCTGTTCAGAGCTTTGACGGCCAAGAGCCTTATTTGAGGCCCGGATTTCCAAAACAGGATCCCTTCTCTCTCGACCTGCTTTGGCGGAGGCGGTCCGTAAATCATCTTTGATTGGAGTTGATGGCCTAATTGGCATAAAATCAAGTCCTCTTATCGTCTCCATATGGGGGAAAGGTCTTGGATACACTGCATGTACGTAGAGGCAGGAATTGGATCAGAAGTTCTCAACCAACACATACTTTTTGCACTCCGCGTGCAATCACGATATTGGCTGATATGTATCCCACGAACACAAAAAAGCCTCAACTTATCGTGACTTGATCGGCTTCTGGAGTATCAATCTCTCTTTTAGTTCCTTAACAAAACTACCTTGTAGAACTACGGCTTACCTACGAAACCATCCTGAAACAATCGCCATACTTCTCCGCTCAACCCCATCAAACTTGAACTCAAAGTCAACCATTGACAAGTCATGAACAAACACTTGAAACACTGAAAAAAAAATATTTGTCCCATTTCACCTTACCCTACAAGTCCCTAATTCATAACAGTTTTGTGCAATGTTACCGAATTGTCGACGAGAAAGTTTCACTTTATTCTGGTTTGACTAGACTTTAAGCTTGAAGTGTCTTCAACACAACGTGCTCTCACTGTGCTCACTGCAAACAAAATGCAGATGGGCCAATAACAGTTAAGAGTTTGGGTTTCAATTTACACATGAGGAAACCCAACCCAGTTCTTCCTCCTGGAATGGAACCATTGTTCTTTGCCAGCCTCTCACCAACCAGCAAAACAACCAACCAACCAACCAAGCAACCCCTGACGAGTGAATGAGAAACGATATTCATTGTGATGTGGATGGAGGCACCAAGTTTGGTTTAAGCAAAAGGACAACCATTTCTCTCCTACCTCGAACCCAGATGGTGGAAATTTGAATAGCATTGTTCGATTCATTCTCGGACTCGACAACAAGATGTAAAAGAACAACACCACGCGAATATTTGTCGCTCTTTCGGTCCATGTTTTAGACCCGAGGAGAGCTAAAAATGCCGGTACTTGAAATGCTTGAAACGAGTAGCCCATAATTCAGAGGAGAATTTCATTGCCACCCAACCACTTTGGTGTTTGCCAGTGTGTGTGGAGCAGCCCATAAGTGTGGAAATATTATGATGATAATAGCACAACGAGGAGCGCCTTTTTAGCATCCCGCCAAACAACCTGTTTCATGGTTCATGGTTCATACTCTGGACCCTTTAATTTGACTTCCAGACCTCCATTTCGAGTGTCCGACCACTCATTTGAAAAACGATCAGGATGTTGACCGGATTTCTACAGATTGTCGATGTGCTATTTGGGCAATCATCCACTGTGGATGCGCATGTTTGTGACTAGGTGTTGTCGTGGCGACCTTGGGCGTGCCAAATCAGCAGTGAACCTCATTAAATGATAGCCAGCCAACACTCGTCTTGAGAATGTTGGTTTGTGTCAGCCAATATTGATCCTACCGCCTGATTAGGATTCGTTCAAATGTCCTCATCGTGAGCCACATTGGGCCTGACACCGAATCCGTGTCTATGTGTTTAAGGCATTGCTGATTTACATCGAATTTGTGTACATGTACGGTACAGTTTGCGCAAGTTTTGTCTGTACGCGTACATATGCACGCACACTGAAGACGACCTTTGAGCGGTGGACAATGGACATTCAAGATCCTATTCAGATTCCCATTTTGGTCTAACGTGTTGCCATTGATAGGCCATTATTCACAGAGAGGGAACACTATTGTTTGATTGATTTTCAGAGTTATCACAAATCAAAGTCCCATGCTGAGAACAACATTGGCCTGAATAGCAATGGTGAATAGTTGCTTGTAGGTAGTGTCGTTTAAAGGAGAGAGCTCTAGGAACAGTAGGGAATAGGTCATGGAAATTGGTTCACGATGGTCTTCTTTCGTCTATTGTCACTCTCCCCTAATGAAGCCTCTGAAGCCTCTGAAGCCTCTATGCCTCTGTCAAACATTTTGTACTTTTCTCGAGAGGAAATGCATTTACTATTCGTAGATTTGGTATGGTAAGAACATAACTTTGCTATGGTTGTATATTCTGTCGTCTTACGGGTCCAGATGCCTTAAAATCCCCAAAATAGCCAATAAAAGTAGAGCAAAATGGCAAAAAGATCAGCAAGAATAGCAAGCAATAAGTCAAACAATTGTTAAATAGATCGTAAATGAGACAAAGAAATCGTGGTAATTATGACAATACAAAAATCAAGGAAAGACCTTTAATCTTCATGGACCAGTTTTGAATTAGCCAAACATATTGCTCTCGATAGTACTGACGGGGACAAATTAATAATCACGGGGGTTACAACTAGGCGTACCAATTTGCATTCTCAATGCCATATGGGATGACTGGTGGAATGTCGCAAACCTGTTAATTAGCCTCAAAGAGTAACCCTGATTTTCCTTTCGTCCAACCAGGGTTGCTTTTTTACTAAGACTTAACATTTTACGTGGCGATGTAATCTGTCGGTGCTTCACTTTCCATGTTTTCAGCAACCTTGATATTGAAAATTATTGATCCCATCACTACTCGATAGGTCTTTGCTGTGTTTTCAAAATTTAGGAAGCGCTGGTACCAGCAAACAAACTTGCCTTGCCAATGCCAGTGATGCAAAATTGGCGTTTCAAACTGTTTTTACGGAAGCTGACCTTCTCTTACTCATATAGAATGTGAAAGAAGGGTCAGCTTCAAACAAGTGTGCTTGAAGCCCCAACCTTGCATCACTGGATACCAGCAAACAAACGACACCTACCAGAGCTTGCCTGAACGTCCCCATGTGCTGTCAACAAAATTCAGAGGAAGCAACTTGCAACACTGAAACAAGATTGATTGATTTTTATTTCAGGGACTCATATTTGATGTGAATGAACAAATAGTAGTGTTTTATAAAAGATGAAATCCCTAAAGCCCGCATAAACCGTTCGGTTGTACATATTTTTTGTTCATGGTGGAATACGTGAAGAGTTGTGGAAATCAAATGTCATAATGCAATGCCAGAGTTTCCGAACTTGTCTTTATGACACTTTTTAGGAATGAGCGATTGTTTATATTAGTATCTACAACGAACAAGAAATGCAATGGAAAAGAAAAAAAAGATGAATTGTGGGGAAAAAGCAACGCAACGCAGCTTTTCCCTAAGGTCTCAATGGCAACTCAATTAAAGTGAACAAGGAGTGTCAGTGTTGGATCGCTAAATCAGCTTGAGCTTGTTAAAATTAACTGATACACGCAGAAAATTAGAATCCAAGTATCACTTGGTATAGCAAGCCTTATGTTACTTTGAGGTTAACTCCAAAATCGAATAGTGTTATTCTGTCATTCAGAATATGGCACTTTTTATGCACGGTCATATAATTAAGCTATATTAATCACATTGTTTGATCTTTTTAATTGCGCCTTTGAGCGCTTGAAACCTGAATAATGAAATTTACTGATCTAAAACTCAAATAAAAACTTGTTAACGCAGTATTATTGATAAAATTCAAACAACTCGGCCGAATTAGCTCATTTTCTTCATTGAAAAATGACATTAAATTTAGAATTAGTGGATGAATTAGCCAAACTGGTATGTGCACATAAACTCTCATTTGGGCCTGAAATGTGTTCTGTATTGAAATCCTATATTGTCCAAAAGGTTAAGGATGTGCTGAGTTAATCCCAAAAACTCAAGAATAGCAATTTATTAACAAACTATCTTGGAAAAATGTGAGCGGCGATATTTTCGATTATTGAATATGTACCACATTTCATGTAAGTGACAATAGAACATAACTTGTACAAGAAGGAGTATTTGAATCTCAAGTTGAACCATCAAAATTTTTGCGACAAAAAAACGACAAAATGTACTACACACGGTAATCCATTGATTTGAGAAAATTGAGATGTGGGACAATTTTTGCATGATCTGATCTCGCCAGTTTCTCTTTGGATGGACGACTGGCAAGCGCCCTTGTTTACGAAGTATGTTCAGCCGGAAATCCCAATGACGAGCACGAAACGAATCGGGGAATGCTGTTGATGTGAACTCAGAGAGCCACCCTGGATGGATATCATCCAGGGGTGTCCGTGAATGCTGCCAATTAATGAAGAGAATGGAATGGCAGTATTATGATTACTATTCAACACTGCGCTCGAAGAACCGGCTCCGGTCAATAACAAGATTGGATGGAAGGCCACACTCCGCCGAGATTTGATTGTAGGTCCTCGTGATTATTATAATCATCACGACGCGCATGTTCGACTCACTCGATATTCGAGCTTTCAGCTTGTCGACAGAAGGGAAAAGGGTCGGAAACCTCAAAAGATCCGTTTGCCTCCGAGTGCATTAAAACCCTCTCATTACCTAAGATTACTTGAAGAAAAAGTTTTTTAATGGTAGAGAGCCGTCCGGAATATGGTTGCCGGCCCCCTGTTTTGGGTTTTTAATGGAGCATTCTTGAGGGCGTGATACACGCAGAGATGAGGATATGACTCGGAATGTTTGGAAGAAATAACTTCATTAGCGAGATAAGGCAGGCAGCTTCATTCATGACTCTACCCAGAGAGACAGGTGTCTTAGGTGTCTTAGAAGCACGCGGGACCTGTATTCCATAAAGATTCTAAAGATACTCTTCCTCTTAACTTCACGCTCATCTTGAAAGGTGTTCAAAAAAGGCAAAGGCATCCATTGTCGTTCAAGGAAATTTCTATGTACGAGCC
>NC_081448.1:4272543-4273128 GCF_007210705.1 Tigriopus californicus
TGTTTGGAAGAAATAACTTCATTAGCGAGATAAGGCAGGCAGCTTCATTCATGACTCTACCCAGAGAGACAGGTGTCTTAGGTGTCTTGGAAGCACGCGGGACCTGTATTCCATAAAGATTCTAAAGATACTCTTCCTCTTAACTTCACGCTCATCTTGAAAGGTGTTCAAAAAAGGCAAAGGCATCCATTGTCGTTCAAGGAAATTTCTATGTACGAGCCACAAAGATCCCCAGTTTCAGCCTTACTGTCGGTTAGGTAGCCAGAGCCAAGTCCCCTAGGAAAATCTGGCTTTGTATTCTCCAGATCTGGGACATCTCAGTACTCCTATCCCACATCTAAACATGGGTGTTCCGTCCAAGTCGACATCTTCATTTTACATCTTCATTTTCAAAGGAAGTATATGGCTAGACGGTTTAAAAGCGGACCTGTTCATTCTGTGTTTGATGAGCAAAAAATCTCTGGAGATGTGTTGATGGACCCTTTTGGGGAGAACCCATTGTTGTTCAGGGTTGGGCCAGAAGACGTCTTTTTGAAGAAATTGAGGTGAACAAATTCGCCAGATGTATTAAGGGAGCTGAGGAAT
>NC_081448.1:4273164-4336906 GCF_007210705.1 Tigriopus californicus
TAAGACTTAACATTTTACGTGGCGATGTAATCTGTCGGTGCTTCACTTTCCATGTTTTTCAGCAACCTTGATATTGAAAATTCATTTGATCCCATCACCACTCGATAGATCTTTGGCAGGCGAGTTTGTTTGCAGGTACCAGCCCTTGCCGAAACCATGGATGTACTCCATGCCTAAATGTCCGAATACACAACAATGCCAGTGATGCAAGATTGGCGTTTTGAACTGGTTTTAAAGAAGCTAACGTATCCTCATATAGCAATGTGAAAGAAGGGTCAGCTTCAAAAAAACGTGCTTGAAGCCCAAAGCTTACATCACTGACACGGGTACCAGCAAACAAACGAACCTACCAGAGCTTGCCTGATCTCCCCCATGTGCTGACAACAAAATTCAGAGGAAGCAACTTGCAACAATGAAACAAGATTGATTGATTTTTTATTCAAGATTTGATGTGAAATGAACAAATCGTAGTGTTTTATAAAAGAAGAAATCCCTAGGGACCCGCATACACCGTTCGGTTTAAACATATTTTTTTGTTTATGATGGAATACGTGAAGAGTTGTGGAAATCAAATGTCATAATGCAATGCCAGAGTTTCCGAACTTGTCTTTATGACACTTTTTAGGAATGAGCGATTGTTTATATTAGTATCTACAACGAACAAGAAAAGCAATGGAAAAGGAAAAAAGATGAATTGTGGGGAAAAAGCAACGCAGTTTTTCCCTAAGGTCTCAATGGCAGCTCAATTAAAGTGAACAAGGAGTGTCAGTGTTGGATCGCTAAATCAGCTTGAGCTTGTTAAAATTAACTGATACACGCAGAAAATTAGAATCCAAGTAATCACTTGGTATAGCAAGCCTTATGTTACTTTGAGGTTAACTCCAAAATCGAATAGTGTTACTTCTGTCATTCAGAATATGGCACTTTTTATGCACGGTCATATAAATTAAGCTATATTAATCACATTGTTTGATCTTTTTAATTGCGCCTTTGAGCGCTTGAAACCTGAATAATGAAATTTACTGATCTAAAACTCAAATAAAAACTTGTTAACGCAGTATTATTGATAAATTCAAACAACTCGGCCGAATTAGCTCATTTTCTTCATTGAAAAATGACATTAAATTTAGAATTAGTGGATGAATTAGCCAAACTGGTATGTGCACATAAACCTCTCATTTGGGCCTGAAATGTGTTCTGTATTGAAATCCTATATTGTCCAAAAGGTTAAGGATGTGCTGAGTTAATCCCAAAACTCAAGAATAGCAATTTATTAACAAACTATCTTGGAAAAATGTGAGCGGCGATATTTTCGATTATTGAATATGTACCACATTTCATGTAAGTGACAATAGAACATAACTTGTACAAGAAGGAGTATTTGAATCTCAAGTTGAACCATCAAAATTTTTGCGACAAAAAAACGACAAAATGTACTACACACGGTAATCCATTGATTTGAGAAAATTGAGATGTGGGCCAATTTTTGCATGATCTGATCTCGCCAGTTTCTCTTTGGATGGACGACTGGCAAGCGCCCTTGTTTACGAAGTATGTTCAGCCGGAAATCCCAATGACGAGCACGAAACGAATCGGGGAATGCTGTTGATGTGAACTCAGAGAGCCACCCTGGATGGATATCATCCAGGGGTGTCCGTGAATGCTGCCAATTAATGAAGAGAATGGAATGGCAGTATTATGATTACTATTCAACACTGCGCTCGAAGAACCGGCTCCGGTCAATAACAAGATTGGATGGAAGGCCACACTCCGCCGAGATTTGATTGTAGGTCCTCGTGATTATTATAATCATCACGACGCGCATGTTCGACTCACTCGATATTCGAGCTTTCAGCTTGTCGACAGAAGGGAAAAGGGTCGGAAACCTCAAAAGATCCGTTTGCCTCCGAGTGCATTAAAACCCTCTCATTACCTAAGATTACTTGAAGAAAAAGTTTTTTAATGGTAGAGAGCCGTCCGGAATATGGTTGCCGGCCCCCTGTTTTGGGTTTTTAATGGAGCATTCTTGAGGGCGTGATACACGCAGGGATGAGGATATGACTCGGAATGTTTGGAAGAAATAACTTCATTAGCGAGATAAGGCAGGCAGCTTCATTCATGACTCTACCCAGAGAGACAGGTGTCTTAGGTGTCTTGGAAGCACGCGGGACCTGTATTCCATAAAGATTCTAAAGATACTCTTCCTCTTAACTTCACGCTCATCTTGAAAGGTGTTCAAAAAAGGCAAAGGCATCCATTGTCGTTCAAGGAAATTTCTATGTACGAGCCCCAAAGATCCCCAGTTTCAGCCTTACTGTCGGTTAGGTAGCCAGAGCCAAGTCCCCTAGGAAAATCTGGCTTTGTATTCTCCAGATCTGGGACATCTCAGTACTCCTATCCCACATCTAAACATGGGTGTTCCGTCCAAGTCGACATCTTCATTTTACATCTTCATTTTCAAAGGAAGTATATGGCTAGACGGTTTAAAAGCGGACCTGTTCATTCTGTGTTTGATGAGCAAAAAATCTCTGGAGATGTGTTGATGGACCCTTTTGGGGAGAACCCATTGTTGTTCAGGGTTGGGCCAGAAGACGTCTTTTTGAAGAAATTGAGGTGAACAAATTCGCCAGATGTATTAAGGGAGCTGAGGAATAGTTTATTATCATATTGGCCATATCGGCTTGGATCAAATCTTTAGAGTTTTTGCATGGTATGGAAACAGAGAATGGCTTAGCTCGATCAAATAATCGGGGGCGATTGAACTCTTCGAAAAGGCTCGTCATCAAATGTGGAAACAGATTGTTCATATCTTAACGTTGACCTTCCATGGCTCCATTCCGATTACTAATAATGATAATGATAAAGCAACAATGGCAAAGAGTCACATTACTCTTGAAAAAGACCGCTTGGGATTGCGTTGGCAATATAAGCCATGTAATGGGCCATGATGCATTTACAGTCCGTACGTAGCTCAAATGGTCATTACGAGCATCAAGGGAAAGGTAAATAAAGCGGAATGGCGAATGCACTACGATTACTCCATTCCCCAGGTTCGTAATGCCTCTTGCAGATGATTTCGTGCATTCCCCATTTTCTTGCGCTCCTATTCCGTTCCTGATGGATCGTCCCACTTCCTTGGAACATTTCCGAAATTAGTTGTACTGTTGCAATGCGTAAGTACGTCGTCGTACACATCGTCAGCTTAGTGGACTTCCAGGCGTGAACTACATTCCTAGCTAGACCCTCACTTTGGCCCAAATGTGGGCCAAATTTGTGCCGTACTTGCGTGAAGAGATGGAGCGATGTGTCTTCAAATTCAGACAAAGGACGCAGGGTTGCCAAGGCATGGCTCAGGTGTGTTCAAAAAGGTGGAGGAGTAGGATCTTTCCACCCTCAAGACGTCAAGATCGGCCTAATTAGTATTTCGACATTGCTCAGCTTGTCTTGGAATTGGCAAGGTAATAGTGGTGCTTTTAGTGTTCGCAGATAGATTATTATATTTGAAGGTTTGAGGGGACGGGACATCGTTCAGATTTATTTGAAGATTAGCGAAAAAAAAACCATGATAGCCGTTGCAACTTGGCTTAATGGACTACTCGGACTACTTGGTTACTGTATTTGTCTGGATAGTTGGCTTAAGGCATGAAGTGGTGGTAGTTATGATCGAGGTGCGAATAAAGAACTCAAAGAAGGGGTACATAATACATCAACATGTTGGTACAATTTACTGAAGTTGAAAAAAAAACCCGATTGCTTTTGGTTGGATTTTGACTTCGAATGAATTGAATGGGCGATTTTGGATTGGTTCAAGATTGACCTGAGGATGCATAAGATCAGAATTCTTAACGAATCCAACCAAGGATCAACTGGATTAACACACCAAATGTGGAGCATCCTAATGTCTTTGGGATTTATAAATGGACCGTAAATGTAATTTGTCCGCCTTGGCCGTACAGCAGAAGATTACTTGAAGAAAAAGTTTTTTAATGGTAGAGAGCCGTCCGGAATATGGTTGCCGGCCCCCTGTTTTGGGTTTTTAATGGAGCATTCTTGAGNTAACGAATCCAACCAAGGATCAACTGGATTAACACACCAAATGTGGAGCATCCTAATGTCTTTGGGATTTATAAATGGACCGTAAATGTAATTTGCTAGTTCCAATGATGACTAGGGTGATCGATTAGCATCTAGACTATTAAGGGCACTTCCATTCTTCACAATGCATTTAGATTTAAAGGGAGTTGAGTTTTTTCAACTTGTTTGAATGACATGACATGAGGTAATGGAGTGTTGATTCCCGTCGTTTTCTCGATGATTAATGATGAATCCCAAATGGCGTCTCACAAGGGCGATATGCATCGCCTTTTCTCATTCCTCCCATTCCCATTTGAGATAGATGCATGAATGATTTGCCAAAAAAAGGTGCCGTGAAATTGAGGCATCACTGAGGTCACACAAGATCTTGGCACCAAGTGTGACAATTTTCACTGAACAAGCTGTCAAATGCAACAAAAAGGTCAACTTTGGCACCTAAACAACTACAAATGACTTTCACTTTCCAGTGACAAGTCGAAAACGATCAACTATGTAAATATTACAGCATTTACATGAGACCAATGGAAAGGTCGCTTCTGGTACTCCGGATTGTATGAAGGTGTCAACGAGTTCTCCAACATTTCTCTCAACCTCGAATCGTGCAAGGTCATTAAACGCCGTTCATCAAATGAGCATCTGTCTTGAGGAACCAACCATTCTTGAGTTGACACGTCTTGACGATCAAGTTCCATTAAATATGACACTTGACGAGTGAGCTTCTAAATTCACCCGATTTGTCAAAGTTTCCTTTGTTCCAGGCCCAGCAGCTTCCTCGCGGGCATCAATCAACAGGATCTTGCCTCAAGATTCAGGCGATGACCTCAAAACCTTAACCTTATTAGCGTGTCACATCGGTCGTTTTTGTCCATATTCCAATGATTCCCTCTGTCATTTAGGGAGCAAGAAACATGATCGCCTCAAGTCGTAAATCTTGCACAAAGCCACATCACATGGTTTTGTCAATTAGGCCTCGAGTTCATGTCTAGTCATAACGGTAATTTTTGCATGGCTCGATTCATCTTGAGGACTCCCTGCGTTTGGCTATCTTTGTGGCCAATGGTTGGCTGGTTGGTATTTAACTCCGAACTTGCCAAGTTTGGTCTTGGAATAATTAATAAATGTCCGGTCATTGCCAGTGCAAAGCCAACAAACGCTCGTGCCTTTGAAATGCCTCACTAATCCTGGAAGTCGCACTGTACATACCATACTTATTGTACGTACATGTATCTACAGTGTACATACATATGGTGAGAACAATGTGTGCTCAAGACCGAGACCGCTTCATGAGGCAAAATATTCAACTTGCGAACAAGAATGGCTATTTTTCCTGGGTCGATATTTGTGACGTTGTGAAGGTAAGATCCGCCCTTGTTTGTCACTCAAGGTAAATGGTGTTTCGTGGAGTTCTTTCTATTTTGTCCATGGCCAATCTAAAGAAGAAAGTTGCACTTTCCGTGGAGGGTTTTGAGGGTGCAAGACTCCAAAGATTCAATAGGCCATTTCAGAGAGTCGAGAGTGTTGAAAAAATCCTGCTTCGGCGTTGCTGCCTGGCAAACCCAATCTTATCGACATCAAGCATCGCTTCCAAAGAGGTTGTTGCGCGCCTTCAATAACTCTTTTTTTTCATCCCTTTAACTCATTTGAGGGGAAAACTCGGCGATGAAAAGTCAAAAACACTTTTGCGAGTGTTTTTTTCCCGAATCATTCCTCCACAGGCTGTCCGTTTTAGGTTGTCAAGTTTATGGGGGTGGAATGAATTATTGTGAGAAGTTACATATTGAGACATCAGCCACCAATCCCAGCAAATCTTCACGGCTCAAGAGGAACTGTCACTTTGAAGCACCACACTTTAGCCCGAATTTGCATTGTTTGCATAGGAACAGCGTTTCTCATAGCAGAGGTTGGGACTCGCCACTTTTCGTACCCCATGGCCAAAACAGCTTCACAGGCAAGATGTTTTCCAATGTACGAGTAATCATTCCTCGAAGATCCATACAAAGAGCCTAAGGTGTGGTTGGGATGCCCTCAATAATAATGTTGAGTTGTTGTTCGAAAGACACTCTCTCAGAGAATTTGACAAAGTATGCGTGGGAGGGAGTGACGAGTCACGAGACGGACGGGATTACTGCATAGCTTATAGCTTGGCCAAGCTGGTGTTCACCACCACGATTCATTATGGATGTACTGAATGTGGTAGAGGAGTCGTTGGCAATGAGTTCGCTCAGCTCAAGCATAACGAAATGGGGCAAAATTTCTGGCAAATCTTCCTTGACAAAAGGATTTGCGATGTCACGAGAATCCCGAGAGTAGATTGAAACACCGCGTGAGAGGAGGAGTATCTTTTGTCCCATTCCTTGAGGTGCTGAGAGCCCCATTATCCCTTGACAAATACAATCCATGAGAATGCGAAAAACCATGCCTGCCATGCAAATATGGGCCACAACGAGCACCTTGTTAAACAAGGGTGAGAAAAACACTCGGTCCACTAAGAGCTCTTCAACGATGATCATACAACATCAATGCCAAATTTCATCCTGGAGTTCTTCAAGAAGTGCCATTAAATATATACTCTCAGGAGCTGGCTTTGGCAAAAAAAATCGAGGAGAAGGTCAATTGTATATGCATTCAGATATGGGCACTACAATAAATACATTTCAAAATAGGTCTCGATCACAAGTGTGTCCGTGTCAGAAATATGATTATGACGAATATATCCTTGAAAACGAGCCGATAAGATCGAATCTCGAGGGCTCATCCTTCGCATTGGACCTTAGGAGGACTGAATACGAATCAGAAACTAAATTCTAATGGACCGGGACTGGCAATTAAAACCGCCTTCCTGTCTGCTGAGTGGCACCAAGATCAAATTGCTTTGATAGCACTGCTTCAGAATCGCCAAGTCTTCCTGATGTCCAGAAATATAAGTTATTGCCCAATTTCTGTCCAGCTGCACTGCCATCTCCAATTCGTCGGGGTCAGCACGCAAAAATTCGCTCGTTGTCACGTCAGTGAAGTCCGAGGCGTTGAAAGATTTATGAACTGCTCGCAGAGCATTCGATCACAAGTCCGAGATAACAAAGTTGGGGTAGTTTGATTCTCTTGGCGGCTGTGATCCTGGCAGTATTCATGAGTGTTCATCGGCATGGGATTATTTCAATAACGATTATCTTGTCTGTGAGTGATGTCTTTTCACAGATGGAATTGGCTCTCTAAACATTTTCAAGATGCTGAAAGGGGTTGGGGGGCTGGCCATAGTTGATCACAGAACCAAATTAACGGTTATTTCAAGGAATGTATAAATCATTGCCATGATTTCAAGGCCCTTAAAATTGTAAAGAAGAGGACACACGGACAAGAATCCGGGCATGTAAAGGCACTCAATCGTAATTGGAGTACCGGCGAGTATGAACGAAATTACTGGGGTGGGGCAAAAAGTTCAGTTACAAATCATTTTTAGATAGTAAGGCATCAATAAGGACCACGTCATCCAAAGACAAACGTTCATTTGTGAGGCGGAATGCTGAGGCTACATTATCGAAAGAACGAAAGAGACAAGTCAGAGCAGAGGCACATTACAATCTCACCCAAATTGGCGTTAAGATTCGAGAAGCGGAGAATATTTCCAATCCCCGCCCTTCTTAATGCGGGAAAAGGTTCCGATGAAAACGTGCCAAGATCTAACTCTATTCTCGGGTGTTAATCATCCAACTTATGACAAATTTATGCATTAGGTTCTGCCATCTTTTCGCGAACCCATTCTGACTTCCCCAAGTAAGAAACGTGCATTTCCTTGAGACCTTGAATTTCTTTACCATTAAGAGGGGCCAATCTCCTTTTGCATTCTGAGAGATCATGGACCTTTGCTCTTGTCAGTAAATAAAGATGGAGTGTAAAGCGCTGTAATTATCCACGCAAAGGGGATTCCCCCTCATTTGCAGTTTGACCTCTGAAAAGACCACAAATGTACCCTCAAAGGGCCATTTATCCTCGACAGAGACTCAGCCAGGCCTAGCTTAATTGCACAAAAAGCGAACTTTGGACGTTGAAACATTGAAAGAAAATGTTGTTTTAGCGTATATGAGTTCGATTTGAAACGGTTGTTAAATGTTGACCCACTAAGCATTTGAGCATAAAGCAAGCAAGGCCTAGAGAGAGCGATGCGAGCTAGCCTGACGGACTTGTTTTAAGAGCGAATGGGTGACAGCTGACCGGCTCATAGGGTATGGTTTCTAATTGTAGAGGCGCTGCTTTCAATCGGTTGCAGGTGCACTGTTCTAGTTGCCGATTCAGCTAGAGTAAAAAAAACAAAACACTCCAAACTCGATTTTTACTCTTACAAACATGTTTCTTTTTCTATGATTTAAGCTTTGGATTAGAGCGGGAAATTCAAGCAACACCAGATGAGCGATCCGAAGGAACTGCTTGAATGGTTTGGCAAAGGATTTAATGGTGAGTTAATTACACCCTTAAGAGAAAAGTGGATAATTGGGGTAGAGTCCAGCTTTTGGTTGCATTAGAGGGGGAGGAAGACTTCTCAGCCAAAGGCTTCCCATCGTCATAAAGTTTCCTTCTGCAATTTTCCTGCGAACTCAATTTATGTTCTACTCTAACTCCCAGGAGTCCTTTGAATTTCTTGAATGATAGAATGAAATGTGATCAAATACGCTCTCTCCAAAGAAAAGTTCTCTACTCATAAGAACCTCATAAGATTTTGAACAGGACTGATAATCTATTGGGATTAGCACCGTGCGATACTGTGATCATGATGCCGGCGGATCATAACTCTGAATCATACCCTCATCTTTTTCACATTCCTTTGACAGCCAAAGCATGAGATTGAAAGTAAGAGAAATCAACTCTTAGGCACGGACCCAAAAATGCGGGGGAAAGGGATATTTCAAAGAAAAGGGGGGCAGAATGTGTATTTATGTCAGTGTTAATGGATTTTATGCAAATCATCTGAGAGCCTGTGAAAGTGAAGCTCTGGCTGAGACTTTCTGCTTGAATAACCTTCCCGATGTTTTGCTGCCGCTGTTCAAGAGTCAAGCGAATCATTAACCCCAAAATCTTTTTTTCTTGGATGCTCCAATTTATTGTTTGACTACAGGAACCCCACCACATCCTGAAAAACAATCACCATTCCACGGTTCACACTATCATCAGCTGCTCTTCGTAATGATGATCTAATCAGCGTGGAATATTTCACTCCATCTATTCCTCCCGAAACACACAATCTTCTCCGAAAATCTTGATGTACAGTAAGCCAGGATCTTGGACAATCCTAGAATTTCTGCGGTTTGAGGAATTCTCTCTAAGATCATGTTCACACCCACCGAAACAGTGAATCAATGGTGATGTATGGCACGTCGTCGTTGATAAATGACCCTCCAAATCAAGCCACATTTCATCAGGTTCGAATCGATTGGAAACCTCCACGAGCCAAGATTTCTCAAATCCGATTTCTCTCTCTCTCTCTCTCTCTCTCTCTCTTTCTCTCTCTGTCTACCTTGGTTCCTACACAATGTACTACATGTACATGTGTACATATTACTGAGTTCACTCCCAACAAAGCGAGTGTGACGGCACATTAGTCGAAGCCGGGATTGTGAATATATGTGACATGTTCAAGGTTAGTAACTCTGCAATGCTCGTGGGGTGTGAAACACAATTGTTTAGGGTGTTTTTCCTCAACTGCTCGAGGATTCATACGATCGAGTCAGGCGCCATAATATCCCCCATTTCTCTCTCTGAAAATACTCCTCCTCATGTTGTTGTTATCTAAAGCAGAATTTGGGGAAAAAAATCCAATCAATTCTTGTCAGGATTCAATGTAATGAAGAGGGAAAAGATGAACCCTGATGATGTTTCAAGGGAGGGAAGGAAGGAAGAATACCTGGCAACCAACTCCGACAACGCAAATCAATTAGGCTGTATCAAGCGGCATTTTCTCTAAAGGAACGGCGAAAATATTTGCCTTACGTACTCCAATTCTTCATAGTCTTGGTGGCAGCACATATGGCCTTCTGGATGGGCTTTATCTGCAACACTATGCACGACGAACGAACATTAGCGGCTTGAGAATCCGGATCTTTGAACATTGTCGCCCTTGTCGTCGTCATCAACTTCATCCTGTTCTCCCCAAGACTCAGTCAATGCCTTCACAACATGAAGGTAAACGGCCATAAATCAAGGTGAGACCTCTTGAAATGGAAGCAATTTGTCTTGTGCTTCTTGCTCGTTCTTACCTGTTCTGGTTGAGTTGAGAAAGGCGTTTCTCGGTGTCCCGGAGCTGGGCATCCGAATTCCGGACTTGACAGCGGGTCAAAAGCAATTCTTCTTGCGTTTCACACATCTCATGTTTGGTAACTTCCACTTGAACTTGGGCCTCCTCCAACTCGAGACTGAAATGCGAGAACACAGACAAGATCAGGGTAAACGGAGAGGAAATCAATATCGCAAGAGTCAACATCTCAAGCCATGACAATTGGTATAGACAGTACTCTACGTACTGGAGATGGTGAGAGACGCCGCTGTTCACAGAAATCAATATCAACTCTTTGTTAGATGAAGAATATCTTTGCAATGGAGTCAAATCTACGTTTACATCAGTTGTGCATGGCAAAGCGAAAAACGTACGATTTCACTGGAAAAAAACGAGTTCCAGAAGTAGAGGGCCGTAGGAAGAAAATTTATGTCAGAGAACAACATCTACTTGATGTACAGTTGAATCAAGTTATCCATTTTGACCAGCTGAACAAATAAGGCAAGTTAATTGGTCCCCCAAATGCATGCTTTGGAACTAACATTTAGAATAACATTTCAATCTTTCATGATATGAACATTGGCACATCAATAATACCGAATTGCTCCATAGTTGAAGTAGTTTTCTTTTCCTAAAATCATTACTGTTAGACTCCGTGTGTGATAACAATGTCATCAAAAAACGCTAATAAAATCAGTTAATGCTACCCAACTGGTAAAGGGCCATGGGGAGTTAAAGAGCAAAAAAAAGAGAAAAAGCATCCATTTAAGTTTTGGATTCGGGCCAAATTACCATCATTAATACAACCGCCCATGGTACGGAACAAAAAGTTCAAAGTGTGGTGCATGAGCTCACTCAAGAAATGGCAGCTAATTGTGCGTGGGTGTACTTTCCCCATTGGTTGCATTGAGCTTTGGTGTTCATTGGCATTCACAAGTGCTTCGATCGAAGAGCACCCGAATTCGTGACAATCACCGAGACTCTTTGAACTTGAGTTTCAAAGGGTTCGACTCATACACCTTTGTAAAGTCAACTCTTAACCAAAAGCCAAACGGTTGAGAATCCCTATTGAACAAGCCTGTTTTGAAGTCTAGGAAAATAAAAGAAGTTCAACGCTTCATTTGATCTTTTGAAGTGACCTCGCCAAAGAATGGTTGTTTAGACTGGGTTCTAGACAGGACGGTTTGGGATGGTTCTTACATACAAGCAGGCCTAGCTAGAGAAGTTGAATGTGATTATAGATCAGGGTTCCTTGCAATCAGACCCATGGATGGCAAAGGCAGAAGAAAAGAAGGAAAAAAGATGCGAAGATCCAGGCACAGGGTACACATTCATATGCCTTATGGAATAAGATCATTGGACAAATTGATGGCTTGTCAGATATGCCGGAGTCAGAGATGAATCACAAATCGTTATTCTCGGATTTGAGCCCGAGCGATGGCTTGTGGCATAAATAAGGCCCATCCGCGATGCTTTGAATAGATTCCATGAATACCCCTGATTATGCCTGGTTGCTTGGTTGGTTGGTTGGTTGGTTGCTTGAGTCTTTGCCATTCGGTTAAGAACATAATTCTCACTTTTTGACTACAACAATCAAGACAGAATCTATTACGGTCTCATTCATGCGCGTCTTGATGCTATTAATAATGACATATTGGATGGGCTACACCTTGTAATTAAAGGAACTCCAGCCATTCCAAACTGTCATGATGGTCGTGGACAGATCATCCTTGCCTTTTCAGGCATTGCGGAAGAGACGCATTGTCAATGCTGAGAAGACTGGTGGTCGTGTTGGTACACTAGCTGATGTCAGCGAGTGGTATGGTACTACATACGCGCTAAGCGAACCAGTTCTAGGACTGCCAAACGAACGCTCAAAGTTAAATAATGCTCTGTTAGGACTGATTCCGCTGTGTGGTTTTGGCAACCCTCGTTCTTTGTCTACCACGAAATAGTGATGGGGATTATGAGTCCACTAAAGTGGCTGAGGGTTTAAACACGTTTTGATGCCCATTCACAAGGATCGAGACTCACGTTCAGCCAGGGTCTGGATTGAACGGCTAGGCAAGACTTCTTGGAGTCCCGAAAATATGTTCTTTTTTATCCCGCTCTAAAGACCTGTAAAGTCCTTGATATTCAGAACAAAACGATCGGGAATCAAAGGCGAATGAGCCTGGTTCGACACTCTGGAAGGAGGCACATTTAATCCGAAGTTGCTTGAATGTGGCAGCTTTTTCAGCTTAAGAGGCATTTCAACACACCCCACCTTGTCTCAAAATGCCTACAAAAAATGTTATGGCTTTTTGGGTGGGAAATGGTTTGCTAAAATTAAACTTGTAGGCGTTGATGATGCCGCAGAGGCGGTCGGTCAGTTGGATGATTGGTTGTAGATTTGAGGCGTCGTCCAAGAAACCAGCTGGTATCAAGCACGTACGCATTGAGTCATAAATGGAATCTCAAATTGATTCTGTGTTATTTCGCCCCGAAAATGCTATCTTTTGAATATGCCACAATCTACGTAGAGTGCAAAAGTTCAACTCATTTTTATTCAGTGGCTCCATGGGGTGGTTCTAATTTCTTCACTGAATATTCTTAGACTTGACGACCCACTACCAATTGGCTGATAATTCATTTCCTCTAGCTCATGATATGTTCTTATTGAACTTTCGTGACGATCAAGTATCAGATCGAACGCTACTGATCTTTTGAATGGAGAAGCTATTTTCATTCGACCCTCTTGCTTTTTGGACGAAATTGGTGTCTGAAAAGGCCATGATCATCAGCATGATCTTCAAACCGTGGTATCGTGTTGCTATTGAGCATGGTCATTATTGGTGCTTGAGATTGCAGGATTGTGGACGAGAAGTAACATGTTCGCGAAATGGTCGAATAATCAACCTGTCCAATTCTCCGAACGTGACCTCATTGTTTCCAGCCCTGAACAACTTAACAACCAAAGCCACACACTCGTCTTCAAAACCCTCGAGATCCAATCCAAAGATAATCTAGAAATCTAAATTGGATGTCACACTCACCGCATTTTGTTCAGCTCCTGCTGAGCCTTCTCCAGTGCCTTGTATGCATCATTCAAATCCATGGAATTATCCTTCAGCTCAGATTCCTTCTCTTGTAACCTGATGGCAGTGTGACGGAGCTCTTGCTGAGCCGCCTTCAATTCATTTTGGGCCCCTCCCAAGGCCTGACTAGTCTGGTCTAGCTCATCCTCCAAGAGGAACGACTCGGGATTGACCGAACCGGATGAGCTAGTTCCCGTGCCAGTGTTGTGGGCAACGGGTGAGATCTTATTGGAAGTGGATAGCCGTGGATACCTGATCTGACTCATTTCCTTCAACTCTTTGACCAGGTTCTCCAGCTGTTTCTCGCTCTCATTCATTTGGGAACGAAAGGTGTCATCGCTGGCCAGAGGGAGTTGGATTTCTGCTTTGGCCATTTTCCTCAATAGAACTTGGAGAGCCAAGTTCTGAGCATCTGACAATTGAAGAGATGATCTGAGATCCTCAATGACATCGCGGAGAGTACGGATCTCCTCTTGCTGATGTAGCACCTGCTTCTCCAAGTTCACCACGCGTGCCCCGCCGCCACTGCGACTGTTTCGCCAACTCTGTCGGGATTTGACTCTTTGGAGGGCAACCCCATTGGTGTAGCAATGACTGGAACAGCTGGTGCCATGTGACACTGTGGATGGAGCTAATGTTGACCCCTGTCTATTTGGATTATGTCGCGTGCCATTGGTTCGACTCCTGTCAATAACTGTCGGTGATGACGGTGATGAAGTCTGATGAACCGGGCACGGCTTCGCCTGAATGTTGTTGTTCTGGCTCATTCCGTTCACTCCGTTGGCCATGGGGGCTTTCTGATCGGTGACATGCTCATCGCTCCATTGTCTTTGCAATCGTTTAGAGATTTTGTCTAGCATCTGATATCGCTTGGTTACTCGCACCACCGAGCGCATAAGTCGTCGGGTTCGGGTCTCATTAAGGTTCATGTGGTGGTGCACTTGACTCCCTCCATTGACATGGTGACCGTTTCTGTCTTCAATGGTTTCTATGGCATCTGGTGATGATGATGATGAGGGTGATGGAGGTTTCTCTTGTGAAGAATGACTGGGTGACACAGGGAGGGCTGAAGAGACCTTACTCAGAGGATAACCCATGCTTTTTGCCCATTGCTCCAACAAGCACTTCTTGAACTCATCGATTGTGAAACGCTTCTTTTTGCGCTTCTTCTGCGGCCATAACTCCCAAAAAGGTCTGGGACCAATTGTGAACAAAAAATTAGGCGAGGGCTCGGCCGGCAAGTTGGATTTCTTCCCGTTCGAATGACTGTACTTGACTTCACTCAACTTATCAACACGGATGGGCGAGATTGGAGAGTTGGCCCTTGGTCGATAAGACGACAACCATTCAATCCCACTATTCCGATATGACGCTGGTGGGCTGATCGTGATTTGCAAGACCTCGCACAGAGTCTCAAAATCCTCCTTTGATATGGTTCCGCAATGGTGGTAATCGAGTTGAAGGAAAACTTCACTCACGTAGTTATCCAAGTCAGGTGCGAATTGGGCGGCGACATCCAATTTCTCATCGAAATGCCTATCCAGGGCCAGTTTTAAAAGCTTCCCTGCTTCATTGTTGGAATTTCTCGCCTGGAATCGAGAGATCGAGTAGCGTTTGAATTTCTCGCGCTGGAATTTGAGACTATCACTTGACTGGGGGGATGACCTGGGTTTTCTCATAACCACCTTGGGCTTTGGCGATGGTGTTGGTATCGTTCCTGGATCTGAGGTCGTGGCAATGGCCACGAGGGATCTCTGATTTGCATTCTCCGGATCGAAGCGCGGCATCGGGTCGGGCTTGGTTTCTTCAGTCTTGATAGAGATGGTGGAATTTGCCTCATCCGTTTTGGTCTGACTTTGAGGGCTGTGTCGATAACTGCCATCACCTGCTTGAGTGTGAGGACTGTGACTGGTCGTACTTCCCTGAGCGATCGGACTGGACATGGGGGACATGGTAAGAGTCGGCGAGGTTGAGGATGGTCCGGATTCACAATCCACCGATGGGGATGCCTTCGATGGGGCGGGCAAGCCCGATTTTGAATCATCTTCGATCTCGATGGTCACTTCACCAACACTCTCCGCCTGACTGGCCTTTCTTCTGGATTTTCTTCGAAAGAAGGTCAGCTTGTTCTTGAGGTCGGATCTGGCCGCCAAACTGCCTGGCTCTGACCGTGCCATGTTCGATTGCAGTTTGCTTTAGGACGTCTATTGACCCGGAATCCTTTCAGATGCATGTCCTTTCACATAGCCCATGAACACACACCTACAATTGAATAGAGAGAAAAAAAATGCATTCAAGAATCTCTGACAACTCTCCAGAGAAGACCCATTTCCTTTTAGGGGGGGATGGGAGGAGCAGTTGTGTCTGTTTTCCACCCCTTTTCCTCCCCAATATCGTTCCGACATTCCAATCTCTTGTGCTCAAATGTCTCTGACATGACTTGCCCAGTGTAAGGCAGAATGTTAAGTGCAATGCTCTACTTGTGGTCATTACACTGGATTGACACGCACATTTCCAGCTTCCCGAATTCCGCCAACTCATTTTTTTTCTGGTGAAATCATTGGTGGTTTTCGCCAGTCCCACCACCCATTCATTTCAATGTCTACTTTTAGACGGATTCCATTATCGCCTTCCCGATCATGCCCACTTTCAGTTCCTCAATTGTTATTTGTTCGCTTGGTAAATGTGAAGATCATCATCTCGAACTCGTACGGATTGCTCTGGAAATGCCAGCCCAGTAAAATCGTCTTGACACCATGGTGAGAGACCGTTGGAAAAATGGAATTTCCTTTTCAGATCCTCAGCCTGATTTGGACACACGGCCAATGATTTGTTTTTCAAGTCCGTCAAAAGTGAGCTCTTCTCCCGATAATCTCCCCGAGGCTAATCGTTGCCAATCTCTATGCGAGGAAATTTACATGCTTCCACCATTGAAATTCATAACCCTTGCCACTTATACTCAGGGATTCATTTACTTAATGGCACTAGTTCTACACGTGTATTGGCATCACTTCTTCCTGGAACTGACCGAGGAGGGGGTCTAGCCATGTGTCTTATTTTCGAGCCTGTCTGCCGGAGTTTCACTTAACATTCATGGCTTCCTTTTCGGAGAGACGTACGGAGTACAACGCAAGTTTGGGGTCTCCTTTACGATCATTTTTATTGTTAGCTACTTTGATATGTGGTAATAGTATCCATTTTAGCCTCTCAAACGCGCATGAATTTGGTTTAGAATGGTTTGAGGGGAGAAAACCCCCCTCCATTTCGACTTCCATATACAGCAGCATCGGCCATCGTCTTTATCTTCTTACCCCCGTCAACCCGCCAACAATAGGATTAAAGTAATTTCATATTTTATGTTATTAGCTCCTCAAACGAGGCCAAAGCGGCAAGCGATAATTTTCAAGTCTCCCTTAGCTTCCCTTTTATGAGCGAATTAACGCCTGCAGCTGAAGCTGGTTGTCAATAATCAGGGTTGAGGTCTCCTCCAGCACTTTCCTTTCAAATGAAATAAGCTCGCCAAAGCTGATATTCTCATACTCTTGTCCACGAACTTCCAAATATCTGGCATTCAAATGCTTATGCCTTGTCCTGGAGAGATTTAGTACTGTAGCTGAGGGTCTGAGCTCCTGACTTTTAAGTGCGCCTCATGTGTCCAGACCCTCTTTTTTCCGTTCCCTTTGTTGTTATTGCATCTTTGTTGGACGAGCCAGACAATCGGTCGAGACTAGGCGATCTTGGCAGACGGACGGACTGGTCAAAGGATTAAGAATTCAATCTTCAAACTGTCGAGAAGGCAAGGTTCGGAGAAGGGGTCTTTGTGCGAGAGATGCATTAGCTGCAAAGCTAACAAACGCATTCTGGTGCTGAGGGATCGTTTCATGGATGGAGCAGCAACATTTTCAGGCGATGCCAATTATCCTGGCTGGACCAACTCATGAAAGGGTTTTCTCCTGCCCATGAGAGTGTAGTCTATTCTAGATGCAGTGCAAGCCTTAAATCCGGTTTGATAGTGAAATCTCGGAGGAGCTATGCACGTATAACCAGAGACGACCTAGTATACAGACGATAGAAGCTCATCAAAGAGAGCTATAAAGCATTCAATTATTTCATTTGCTCTGCCTCATTATGTGTTCCCATACCAGGGCTGGTCTATTCGATTGTTAGTGCAAAAGTGGCGGAGCAATTCGACTCCCTGACCTCAAAGTTATGACTTCTAAAATTATTCAGGGCCCATAAAGTAGACTCCTAGCAATGGCCGAATCATAAATCTTGCCTTGATTAGGGGGCCTATCAACAGACCTCTGTTTGAAGTTCAAGCCAACATAACTTTGCGTGAGAAAAGCTGGACAAAATGTGCCATTTCAATTGTAACCACACGAGGGAAAGGTAAACTCAAAAATGCTATGCGTGTGTTGTTTTGAGAGCTGATCCCGGTCGACTCTTTGCCACCCCACTGAGAACCCAAACGACAATCTTTTCTTTTGGCCAAGCACTCTTTCAACAGCTGACTGGCCTTCAAATGAACCCATAAAGCAGAAATATGGGCCAGACAATACCGACTTGATCTCACCGAACCCACCCCGAAGATACTGTATAAAGCTCTCAAGATGCGTCCACATCAACAAGATTGAATCAATGCAAATGTTTTTAGATTCAAAACCAAAACAAATCGCACGAATTTCAATGAGCTTCGTTTCCGTTGCTATTTTCATAGTCTGATAACTGTTCACTTGATATATCTAAGAAAACTTTTGGCCACTTAAAAAGTCTCCACCGTCCTTGACAATCGATGATGCTCAAATTTATAAAGCGCTTTAAGAAGAAGAAAACAGGGACTCCCCAGGATGAGGTGCAGCCGCCGTTATTGTATTCTAATTTGTAACGTCATTCCCCATATCCCTGAAGTCAAAAGGGTCAGAGTAAAGTGAAAAACCCCGACCCTTCCTTAGGCTTGATTTAATGGTCTGTGAACTAATGGTCTGGATATTTCCAAAACACCAACCTGACTGCCACGAAACATCGCTCACCCCTTTTCTCCAATCAAGATCTCAAATCAGTTGGACCCTAATTAAAACCAGAATTCGACTTTATTTATCGCGGGTTTCATTTCTCTCCTTGGGTGGTTAAGACTTGACTGCTCTACCAAGGATCGTTCTTCTTGCTCCAAGTTTTTTGCGATGGGAAGTTCCTTAATCGGATCAACATGAGCCTTACTAGTCAGCCTGGCAAAAATGATTCTGAAGGAGTCATTGGACATTGGGGATGACTTATTTCTATGAGGTGGATGACGATTAGGCGTCCTCGCAACTCAACCTTGACAGACGTGTAGAATTTTTTGCACCTCGAGAAACTCGATCCTCGGCGACTAAGCTTTAAGATCTTCTATTCCCTTTGTTTCTTGTTCTCACCCTGCCTCAAGTTGATATGACGAGAAAATTGCAAATGTAGAGCCGACCTTTGTGTGCGAGCTTATAAATATTCACGCGTTGAAATACCATTTGATGACATTCTGTAATTTACGGGGGCTCGTCGCCCACTTGGAAATGGTTGAGGAGGATGTTCAGATCCTAATCAAGACCTTGGTATCAATCTTTGTTGATTCAGACCTAGCTGATTAATGCATTTCTTAACCGGGCAGGCACTCGACAGGATCTTGACGTTGATTTAAAGCTCCCGGAAAACGAGATAAAAGATTGCGTCCAATCCAATTTCACAAACTTGGGTCCGTTTTTAGGACTATTCAAGCTTTGGTTCCGACTGGCCAGAGCCGCCGTTCTTATTTGGATTGGTCGAATATAAACCCATTGTTCAAAACGACTGATAATGAGCCAGCTTCATCAACGTGCCAAATCTTCTAATCTCTGAAGGCTCCATGAAGTCCCAACGCACGAAAATTCATCCAACCAACCAACCAACCAACCAACCAACCAACTGGAATCATACCACTATCCACTATACGTAGGTGACGTTGGTCCTCTAGTGTTCAGAGAAGAGCCTCATATAGGCTTCGAGCTCAATCGTGCACTATCCTCCCCCATGAGATTGAATGCCAACGATACTAGTCCATCTTGTCGTAAATACTGGAGTCAATTGACTTTGAATGAGCCTCTTCAAGCACTTGTTGCTCCTTCGTTGCCTTCGTCAATGAGGTTCGTTTGACTGAGTGCTTGACTGGTCTTCCAGGACTTGAAGTTCACTGGCAAAATGCAAATTTCTGGTCCGGGGCCATTGTAAAGCAAGCTGATTTGGAATTGGAAGTGTTGTAAAACCTCCTTGGGGAATGTGAACATCAAAGTGACCCGATGAAATCCGATCGATCAACAGCTCTGCACCGTTAGGAATAATCTTCTCATACAAGAACTCGTAAAGCAGGCTTTCACTTCTACAATATGAGAACGTACGAATTAAATTGAAGCGAAGTCTTGTGTTTTTCTTCGAGAAAAATACCCGAAATAAGGATTGTGTGCTAATTTGTTATGGAGCTTGAATTTCGATGTTCAAGGTTGATTTGGAGAGCACCTGATCCCTGAAATTGCTCCTCGAGCCCGCATCACGGAAAAATGCTGGAGATGCACAGAAAACAAGGACTTCTGTCCAAACAAAATCGCTGGCTTCATTCGACTTATCTTGAATGCTAGCTAGGGCTTTCAACAATCTCTGTGTTAGAAGTGATGAAAAGATTTTTCCTCCCAATCATCCACTTTGGCGCTTTCTTCTCACCCCATGAAAAGTCGGAAAGAAGATTGGGGCCAATAAATTGTGAAATGTTTGACTTATGGCCTTGTCTGCTGTGCGTACCAAAAGCTTTCACTTCATTCACAAACTCACCCTCATCGACTTTTTCAAAATGGTATTCTTGCTGTACATCTCAACTCAAATCCATTTTTTTTTTCATTATGCATCAATACAAGCGTGCCAAGTGTGCCTGCCATGCAACGATAAAAAATGCTCACGAGATCTATGCGGTCGCTGATCAGACGGATTTCATTCCAGTTTATCAACATGGCACTCGCATTCTAAAAGCCAATTCGAGTCCAGGGTAAACAACAAATCTCTGTTAATTCTGAGTATTGATTCTGCCAATCCAGAATATAATCCGCAGTCTGTTGGAAAGAGGGCTGTAAACCTGAATAGATAAAGCTGACTGGCGCTTAAGTGGACGAGAGGATCGAGAGCACTAATGTGGAACAAAAATGCAAGCCTGTGCTTGAATAATTTCAGAGGCTAAAGTTTCAAACCTGTCGCTTTGCGTGCTCATCGGACGACTGATAAAAAGACCCGAAAGCCTTACTTATTTTGCCCGCCATTAAGTGCTGGATTGCCAACCACTTGTCATTCGTCATTGAATCAGACACTCATGAGACTACAACACTAGGAAGGCAATCGTTAACGGGGCTTCATAGTCAAGCCAACTTACACACAGATATACTGCATATGAGTGCGACACGACCGCCGGACAGGTCCTCCTGGGCTTGTCGTTCAAGTTGAAGTCGAAAATCTGGTCGAGCGTGTATTCACCACACATCAAAGCACTGACTCCTAGATTGGCATCAATTCGTTTCGTGATTAGAATTTTTCATTTTTGCCCAATCACGACCTTGCCAAAAGAGGAATCGGCACAATTATGCCCAACTCGGAATCCGTCATTCGTCACACCTCAAACCCTGGAATGCCCTCCAACTTACCTCACACAACCAGACAAACCCGAAGTCCTCGGAGCCTCATTCTTCATAAACAACGACTAACCAACCACCGGCACTCACTTCTAAAGACACATTTCATACTATGTATGTATTGCTCATTTTTCTAACAGCAGTCACCTGGCACTAGAAAAAGAAACAGTAATCAAGAAGCCTCGACCAAGTTTGACACGGAACCGACCAAGGCACTCGCTCACTTTGAACTGGCCAAAGTGTTGGAAATCAAAACATTTGAGCTTCGAGACGTCTTTTTGGGCGCGCGTCCTCGATGCAAGAATCCCCGATGGATCATGGATGGATTGCTCGTTCACTCCTCGCTAGTTCATAGTTCGTACCTCGTAGCTCGTAGCCCCTCAGCTCCTCACTCTTCAGGAGAGGAGGATTCCGTAGACCCGTTGACGTTTCCATAGCACCCTGAGACCTGGGTGCCCCTGTTGTACGTAGAGAGAGGCAATCGGATTAGTGGCATGTCGGGGAAGGTTTATTTGAATATTACAGTGCTTGACGATTGTGAAGTCATCACTAGCCGGGGGGGTTGGAGAGGGAATGTTTCGTTCCTTTCTCTTCAGCTTAGAAATTATGGAATGCTTAAGGCACCGACCAGACTTGGGACTACCGTAAATCCGGCGATGGGGAACTGACACGATTTCCGCCCTAATCCTCGCGGATCAGGGCTATTTTTGTTGGCAGTTCTGACACTTTTGCGTCTAGCTAGTAAGGGATGATGAACGTAGATGAACGAGCTGCAACCCTTGTCTAACCCGCATTTTGATGTACGCCTCACTTCTAGCAGAGATGAATTATTGAATGAACAATCAGGGTCACCCTTGACTTCATTCATGGCGACGAGAGGAAGAGCATCCATCCATTCATCCTCGAATGTGATGAGATCTCCTGCATTTGAATTTGTAGACGATGACGTTGATGGTCGATCTGCGTGCTTGCATGTATGTTCAATGCACACAATTTGAAAGTCAACACTAATGGCATATACGTACGTACACACCCGCATAAAAGCGTCAGCAGTGACAGAAAAATGATGTTGACTTTAGCTTTGCTATGGAGCTTCGTATTTGAACAATTCGATCATAATTTCAATTTTGAATCGATAAGAACGGTCATTATTGACTTTCTCAAGAATCAGAGTCATGGACAAGTCTCTTCAGTTTGGCGATGAAACGGTCGCGATGTCTCAAAACATTCACCAATTCGATTCGATTCAAGCTCTCATAGAAATCGGATTCGTCCATGGCAGCAGCATCGCTCGTGGGCTCCAAAAACCGAGCGAAATACTCTCCAAATATGATGACCACGCTTACGAGACACCCAATGAGGAAAAGTAGGAAAGCCGTGAAACAATTCTCGAACCCCAAGGGTGCTCCACTTAGGTCCTGACATTGTTGGCCGGCTACGCTCAGATACTTCTCCACCACCTGATTCATACTTCCACGTTCCAACATACGCTGCAGTGCAGAATGGAAATCAATCTTACTCCATTGAGAGTCTAAATGCAATTGCGTGTCAACGAACACAGACATATGTACGAACTCTAGAGTGGTTGTACAATATTGAAATATTTACAAGGAATTATTTAAGATAATTTGCTCATTTGTTTCACTTATTATAAAGAACTTGTGTCTGTCCACAAATTGTCATTCATTATCAATCATCTCTACTCTTCACTTGCCAAATTAGGTGTTAAATGAATAGATTGAAGCTCTGACAACAACATTTCATTAAACTACGATGAAGATTTAATAAAAAAAGCTCAAATAGTATTTTCACCCATTTAGTAAGAAGGTCTTGCAGGCTCAACCAAGTATATAACATCTATGCTTTTCAGTGCGTTGCATTTAACATGAATAGACAGACTCAAAGAGATTCCCGACAATAGGGCATATATCTTGGACATGGGCAAAAATGGAGTGATGAACGACCTCACATATGTGCAGTCAAAAACAGAAATCCACACTCATAAAGTACTGTAAATTCAGGATACAAACAAGTTATCGGACCAATTATCAAAATGCATCGTACCAATAAACTTTGCCACAAATCAGACTCTGAGACTCCAAGGAGTCTAATAGTTGAGCAAACATCAGTTCTAAATATTATCAAGGAACAAAAGCGATGTTTGAAAGAAATCAAAATGTTCTTTCCAAATGAAAACTAATACCATACAAACTGACAAAAAATAGGTCTTACCTTGAGGTGAAAATTGAAAATTGGCAGAAAAGGCGAATTCTTTTGAAAGCCATACGCAAACACTTTTTGGTCGTAAATTTGTGGAACATCAATGATCTGACATCGCCGATAAGCGCCATACGTGCGGCTGGAATAGAAGTTGTCATACAACACGTAGTCTGGATCATTGGCGACCAAATCGGTGAGCTCGTCTCGATTATTGGGGTAGGAGTGCAAGTATTCTCTGATCCTCGTGTTCCACGCCTCTTGGATAAGTGGATCCAGACTGTATCGAAAATCGTCAACATACGCTGACCCTGGCTTGATCAAAATCCTAACAGAAATCTCCATTAGTGGCCTTACGATGATCTTACTGGACAATCAAGTTTATGCATGCCTGTCCTACTTCTTATTCGTCTGGGAGAGGAGCTCTTCCAAGTTGTTGAATGGGAGAGCAGGGATCCGAACTGCCAAATAGGATATGATCATGGCCTCCCAATGCCAAAAGATGACGGTCCCACCAAATAAGATGCCCAGAAACACAAGTCGATTCCTAGCTTGATTGGGGGTGACACTCAACCCTCTGACAAAGGTGAGAGTGCTCAAGACGAAGACGAATGATTTCCAAAGGGTGAACTCTTGGCGCTCTTCTTCTGTGGAAATGTAAGGCATGAATGCCAAAAAGGTCAGGAAAGGGGGAAAGATCAAGGAGAGAAGGCCAATGGTGAGCCAAACTTTTGATGTCAGAGGTTCCACATAAGCGAACCAGTTGAACGAATCCCGGGGGTTTTGCACGAAATAACGATGATGGAATTGGGCAATCGGCAGAGCAAAATCCACCACTTCACTCCTGAGTTTGGTACGAGTGAAGGAAATGGGAGCAAAATCAATGTCTCCTCTTTGTATTTGACCTATTATCCCGGTCCAAGATCCATCTGAATTCTAAGGTGAATAAATAGCTCAGGCTAGTGCCAAACATACTATTGAATCTGGTGAGTTATGATTTGAACTCGGATAAATGGGAGAAAAAGCAATCGATCAAGAGGTAACTAAAAGATAGACCAATTGATGGCAAAAAGTTTTAACCAAAAAAAGACATTAAAAAACATACAAGCAAGCTCTCATTTTGGTCAAAATAATTCATTTTTTAATACAATTGTGGGTAAATTACAGGATACAAATGGAAGCAATCCACCGCATTTGGATGCTGATTTTTTTATCACACCTTTGATAGGTTAGGGTTCTTGCCCTAATTGCTAAAAACATTTCGTCTCTTGAATGTTAAATCAAATCAGTCTAAAGATTTCAATCCGAAAGAAACTTAAATAATTAAAAATGATCCAACGTCACAACAAATTAGTCGGTATTAGTCAAATTCTGAAATAGGATGCCCTAATCCCTACGATTAATACCACTAGAAAAATGCACATTAGATGTTATTCAAGTCCTTCAAATTCACCTTGCATGGTAAGCAATCTTTGCCTCTTGATTCTTATTCCCATCTTGCTCTTAGAAATGGTCTTTCCAATTCCCGAGAACTAATTGAAAATGATAAAGCGCTGTTTTATGGAAGCGATCAATAAAAGTGAGCTAGGAAAGAAGAGCCTTATAATCACTCATCAATAAATGATGTATTTACTGACTCAAAATGTATTGTTACTTTATGAAAGGTCATTTTGTGCTCCCATGTTAATCTACTAAGCAGAGAAAACGCCAAAATAAGGGATTTTCCCCGCACCAAATTGCGTTTTAGGCAATTAATCCAAAGTTTGGCCAAAAGGTGTGGGAACTTAGGTTTTAGGTATTCACCTTGTTATCCTAGTAAAAGTCTATTCGAGGTTGGGTAGGACACGAGCATGCTTTACCGACCTTAACAAACTTGCCTTGATCCCCCATTCTTCTCTTGGAGTGGGAAGATTTAAGATGTGAGTGAAGTTCATGACTTCCTCCAGGCTGTAAAATATCTCCAAATACATCCCTGACATCTCTACCTCTCCGTTAGGTTTTTCCAAGACCTTGACATACGGTGAGGATGAAGCTCCCGAGATCTTGAACTCCATTCCCCCAAGGTCTCCCCGACGATCCCATTTCTCCATTGGCGATGCGTTGAGACCTTCAAGGGTCCAAGACCCAAAGTATAGTGTGATGGGTTCCATATCGTTTGTTAGTTTATATGCTTCTTGAATCCGGATCGTCGAGTCAGTCTCAATGTAGAAAGAAAAGAAATCGTCGTCGAGATCCAATGGGAGGTCCTTCAGATAACTTTCCACAGTTTCTTCATGTGGAATTTGGACCAACCAGAAATCTCTCTTCAGCTTCAATTCCATCCGATCCAATAAGTTGGCTTTGGTGGTCAAGTTGCTCAAAGCTATATTCAAAGTCTTGGCTACGGATCTCTCATGAAGGTTAGGATAAAACCGCGACTGATAGAGTGACTTCAAATTGGAGTCCTTCAATAAGTGCTGGATCAACGAGGTTGGACCGTCGAGGTCGCCCACAAACGAGAAATAGTTGATGGAATGGCGACGGCAAAAATCATAAATGAACTTTGCCAAATCCGATTGTCCCGAAGAGATACTCAACCGAAATAATAATAAAACCAACAAGTAAGAGCTCTTGAGGACGTCCATACCGTCGGACTGAAGAAACTGACTGCACCAAAAGTATACTTAATTTGCGAGAGCTTTACCACGACAGAACACAAGTTGTCAGAATAAATGCGTCAAGCTTGCCTCATAATTAGTAGGGCACGGAATAAAATGTTAAGCTTTTCCAATTCATTCGCCATGGCCCTACAAGATGGACCTTTGCTTATGAAAAAACTGAAAACTAACATACAACCACGAAGCGTAAATGAAAAAAAGACCAAAATATCTTGGAAACAAATTACCTAAGCATGCCAATTGTAGTTAATTTAGCATTTTTGGAATGATTGTGAGGGTTGCCAGCTTTCATTAAAGCTGTCAGGACAATCAATCATTACGCTACGTTCCCAAATAGTACGTAGCCTGTAATTGGACAATAATATTGGCCTCTAAAGGCGGCTTCCTTATTAGCTTTACACTTCAATGACATACCGATATCTCGCATGCTGTACGTATCCTATCAAGCCTAATATTAATCAGTTCAATTCGTTCTAGCAGCCCTCTTACGCTGCACCAAATGTTTTGCGTTTTGCACTTCAGAGGGCGCTTTGCTACTCAACCTCTAACAAGGAAAGGGCCGATTGGGCCGATTCCTTTACATTGAATTGCAATTTGTTTGTGTTGTTTTTGGCTAATTATATGAAAATTTTATGTATAACTAGTGACCCGGGTCACATAATGTCCAGAAAAGAAATTGCGTTCAATGCAGGACACTAGTAGTTTATTTATGCAATCTACCTTGCCTCTTCTCGTTTTTTTCAGCTGTCTGACGTTGTAAGGGCCCATGTGTCTAAGACATGGATTCCATGTCTAAGACTGGGCCCTTGTGCACTTAGAGTCGGGAACTTGCTAGTAGAAAAGTCGGCATTTCGTCGAGCTTTCTCCTCTCAGCTTTAATTCCAGCTTTTAATAACTATTGAATAACAACAAACCTGAGGCCATATTTTCACTTCGAAAACTGTTCTTATTTCATTAAGAAAGCAGACTATCGCGCTTTGTAACACAGTACAAATCAGTTTCTCGATCGTCTTTCAATCTCGCATTTGAGCTGAAATCCCATGCAGAGAAATAACATTCAAAACAAACAATGAACATCTAATATCGTAGAGCGGTGAATGGACTTGGGCGAAAAAGGTGATTAGGCCGGATGGGCAGGAGGATATGGATTAACAAGCCAAGAAGATGGGTAGGAAGCTTTTGAAGATGGGCAATACTTGGGCGAGGATGGGGTGGCGAAACGAGTAATTTCAGATTTAATACATCGACAAATGGAGCTTCAAGGAGCAAAGGCCATAGGGAAAGGGTTGGTTGAAAGCCGGGGACAAGTTAAAACAACGTGGGGGTTTATTGCATTCGATGATTTTTTGAACACCACGATTTGGTTGAGAGGGGGCACGGAATATCTTTTCTTTGTTTCTGTACAATATCAGTTCCATTGATTCACTGTGGATGTTGAACTTAAATCGACTGAAAACTTAAATCTAGAGCAAAAAATCAGAGGGAAACAACGAAGCGAAAAAATGTAAGGAGTTAGCTTTGAACTTGATTTAAGATCGAGGGATGTTGTCAGCTGTCGAGGCAAGATGGCGTCCGGAGAGAGAGAAAATATCCGAACTGGCGCCGGCGCCGGGAAATTCAAGCTTGGGAGACTTGAGGGNGGAGGGGGAGGGGGATTACTGGTTGTGTGTTGGGTGTCAACACCCTGAAGAACAGTGATTGGATGGTGGTAGGATCGTAAGGCGGATATCTGAATGTATCTTCGGAAGAATTGATCGTTCCTGGACAGGAATCCAAATCTCAGGAGCGTAAGAGGAAGATGGTCTTGAACCTTGATTCTGAGTCAGACTCCAAATGTTCAGCTCGTTACAGAAGGATTCCGTTCGCTTAAAGCTTCTTCTTGATCGAGTCAGGAATGCCAGGAGCTGGAACGTAAATTGTATTGTGAATGTCTATTTTTCAGTTGGGAGGTGAAGGAATGGGACGCCCACATGAACAATGAACATAGTAAGCGTTAAGGATGACCAATAACAAGTGCTTTATCAAGACGACGGGGTGCTTTGTTCACAATACATTAAAAAATGCCTGTTATTGGCAAATTATACATCAAATAGCACTCTCCCGTATATCAAAGTCTTGCAGTTTCCCCTATTATAAAACTCCAAGTCGTCAAAAACGGCTGTTCCGTTGTGACAGGATCGTCCCATCTATCAATAGTTACAGAGAAATTGCAAGCAATTAAAAAAACATAATACGTTCCCTTTTAATGGAGCCTTTCTAACTGTTTTATGTGATACCGTTCCTTGTTTTACTAGTATTTCAAAGAAACCAATTCCTCAATTTAATCAAATTAACGTCAAAATTTATTAGTTTGTTTTTAATATGGAATGCCTTAAGCCCCGACTACTTCGTATCACTGTCGGAACTTAAAAGTTCTCGAAATGTGGAGTTTCAAACACCTTGGAGTGATTGATTTGTCTGCAAGAGACTCAAGTTGAACAATATACGTTGGATTTTGGATTGCGATGTCCTTGTGAAAACTTCCCAATATCACATCTACGTCACTTCACTCGACTATTTCTTGATCGGTTTTGAAAATACTATGTCATGATTGGAAGGAATTGAATAAATTTTTCAAGACCTACGTGCTTTTAACTATGAGATATTAATTGCCCCTCAATGAATTCACCTTTCAGTATTCATGAATTATTCACATTTTCAATATTTTTCTGTTTGTCGATTAGCTTAGTCAACTAGTCAAGCTAATCTTATCATTTATTGTTTTTTTTTTACTTTTCTGAAGGCAGCTCTCTTTCTCGAACTGCCCTCTGTTGGTGGGTGTCTCAATCACATTTTTTGAAATTTCAGTCATTTAATCACTTAATGACACAACGCGTGTTTCTTCTTAATCATACTCATTATTCGGGAAAAAGCCCCTAGGATAATCTAACAAAACAGTAAGTGACTAGTCTAAGCTCGTGGGAGGAGGAACGGCATGGAATGCAGAAGAAGCTCGTGCATCCATCTGTCATCTTTTTGGTCGATTTTCAATTACGAAGTTAAGCCAATAATCCGTAGTTCAAAGTATCTTTTGAATGAGATAGCGTAAGCAATTGGGACAATGGGACTCATTACCTGGATCTAATCCCTATCTTTAATCTTTTTATTTATTATTCATACTCTCCCCACCAAGTTGTCATGGCCATCCGCGTGATATGATGAAACTCTATTCATGCTACGTTACGATCTAACGTTTTATCACAATGATGGGAGATCAAACAATCACTCTAGTTCATTTAAAGTATCAGGCATATTGCGATACATCAGCCCCGGTACAAATGATGAGTTGATCCCTTATGAAGACTTAGAACTACGCTGACCTTCATTTAATGCGATACAATTTGAATCAGAGATCTGGCTGCATGCATACAAATATTGAAATGATCAAACCAAAGTAGGGAACATGCAAGACAAGAAGCCAAATACAATACAATATATACAGCCATGGTATGGTGATTAAAGAACTTGACAAACATCCATCATTGGCATACAATGAAATGGGGGTACTTGAAAAAATAGGCGTACTCACTCGGCATAATGGCAGTTATCAGTCTAAACAGAGTGCAAATAGTCAAAAGAGATGCTCGCCCAAATCCAATTCCACAAACAGTGCTGTGTCAGAAGTACACGGTAGTAGAAGTAGTGATAATAGTAGTAGTAGTAGCAGTAATGCATCGTCTCCCGAGTCTAGTCCGAGTGGTGATTTCTGAATTTCTGTTTCTGTTTCTCAGGCAACCCCCAAAGTTCGACTGAAACAAAAATCAAATCAGTCTGGGGTCCAATTGAAGACTGATCAACGCTCAGAGTAAAAATGAATGACCATAAATGTAATTTACAAAAACCCGGTGTGTTTTATCAAACTTATTCGCAACTCACCTGCACACTAGAAGTTATGGGGTTGAGATTGGGCATCACTAGCAACCGATTAACACAGAGTAAGTAGGTATCTCAAGGGGGAGTACATTGGGAACAATGTGGGCGAGTCCTTGAGTAATTTGAAATTAAGACCGACGTTTCTTTCCTCGACGGACGGACGCCATGTATCAAGGATTTGGAGGAGGATTAATACAAACTTGACATGTTAGCCAGACACCAAATCAATTTTGGAACAAGGATGGATGACGAAATCCAGATATTAAAACACGACAAACGGTTGAAAACCACAAAACTTTATTGGTTGTTACATTAGCATTTTCTTCTTGTTGTTGTTGTAGTAGTAGTAGGAATAGCAATAGCAATAGTAGCAGAAACAATGAATTGTATCCATTTCTCATCGTTGTGGTGGTACAAGGATAGTAATATTGGGAGATGTGATATTAAGGATAATGAAGGAGATGATAAGGAGAAACAACAGACAAAAATCAGTTCAAAACGGCAGATTTTGTCAAGAATCATCAGCTTTGAATACCGCTTGGCACATATTGAACAAACGAAAAAAGATCTCGCTCGAAAAGGAAACAATAAGCGAATCATAGGATGACTTCAGAACTGTGACCACGGAAAATTGGGGGGCAAAGGGGAATTGAATTCATTTGTTTCTTATTTTTCAAGTTGGGTTCAAAACAACTTGGGGTGGCCTTTATAAATCAAGGCCACTGGTGATTCAATTTCTGCGGAGGGGGCATTGCTTGTGTTCTAAAAAAAACATTATTGGATCTAAGGAAGAATCCTCCAAACGATTGGTTTTGCACTTCTCATCGGAAGTGTCTTCATTTAGTGCGTAGAGTAGAGGAAAGTAGTACGGTATTGTATTTATCATATGAATGTGAGGAGAATCGTGTAAAAATCCTAAATGCGCGAAGAGTTCGATTGTTGTAATAATGGCTAATAACAGTTCCTTCCTTTCTTTCTGTTTTTGTTCGTTCTTTGAGGTCGAGGAGAGGTTTGTTCGCTAACTTTTACCGTGCCAAAATGCTCAATTCGTGAAGATACCATCCGTACCCATACGCCACAAACACGGCAAGAATGGCAAATAACTCTCCCCATTTGATTTTCAATCCGCGCTTACCGTCCGTGTAGTTTCGAGCAACGAACTTTAACAACTCATCCAGAAGTATGACGGGAAGAGAGAACTTCATCACAGTGATCCATTGTTCGAAGGACAGCGGGGTGATTTGGAACACGGTCTGAAAAAGAACAGAAAAGAGGATCGTATATGATTAAGGTCAACCCGCAGAACGAGAAAGAGCGATGAGTGGCGAACTTACGGCTAAAACGTCGACGTAGAGGATCATGAAGTGAAGAGAGAACGACAGGGCCATGGCGGCCAACAAGATGGGGTTGATCCACGGAGGCATCACCATGAGAGATTGATTTTCTGACAACGAGTTGATTGCGTTAGCCATCTCAATGGTGACCAGAATGGACAGGGCCATGGTCATGGGCTCGGGGGCTTGGAAAATGTCGCAAGAGATGCCCTTGAACTTTTCGGGCTCAACCGTGCATTGCATGAAATGTGAAAGTTGATAGTAGGACATTTGAGGGCCGGTGGGATCCATCAAGAACCAATACGCAGCTCCACCCACGGTGGCGATACCAACGTACAGACCAATGGCCATGTAACGGAAGAACAACCAGGGAGTGATGAGCGTTTCTTCGGAGGATCGAGGAGGCTTGGTCATGATATCCAAATCCGGGGGATTGAAACCCAGAGCCGTGGCGGGCAGACCATCAGTCACCAGGTTGACCCAGAGAAGTTGTACGGGGATGAGAGCTTCGGGCAGACCGAGAGCGGCAGTCAAGAAAATGGAGACGACCTCACCGATGTTGGAAGAGATCAAGTAGCGGATGAATTGTTTCATGTTGTTATAAATAGCACGGCCTTCCTCAACAGCAGCCACGATGGAGGCAAAGTTGTCGTCAGCCAAGACCATCTCGGATGCGGATTTGGCCACAGCCGTTCCAGATCCCATGGCGATGCCGATTTCGGCCTTCTTCAAAGCGGGAGCGTCGTTCACACCATCTCCAGTCATGGCGGACACCTCTTTCATGGATTGGAGATACTCGATAATCTTGGACTTGTGGAAAGGTTCGACACGGGCAAACATCTTGGCTTTGGAGACGGCTTTGCGTTGTTCGGGAATAGAGAGGGCATCAAATTCCCGGCCAGAGAAAGCCAGGCCTTCGGTGTTCTCGTCTTCGCCAAAGATTCCAATTCTTCGGCAAATGGCCTCAGCGGTGTTCTTGTTATCGCCAGTGATCATGATGACACGGATTCCGGCTTCGCGACAAAGTTGAATAGACGGAGTCACTTCCATTCTTGGAGGGTCCAACATGCCGACCACACCCACGAAAGTGAGGTTGACTTCATAGCGCACAAACTTGGTGGCATCGGCCATATCCATGTCCTTGGGATTAACCGGGTTATCACCGGTGGCGAGGGCCAAGCACCGAAGAGTGTCGCGACCAGTTCCATAAGCCACAGCCCGCTCCATGATCTTGTGTCGGATCTCACGTGTCATTTCTCGCTTCTCAGTGCCCACACGGTAATGTGAGCAACGGTCCAAAACACCCTCGGGAGCTCCTTTGACGAAGAGCTTGGATCCAGATCCAATTCGGGTAGGCTTCTTGGGGGTGCAATATGAGGACATGGACTTGCGATCTCGGGAGAACTCCAGGGTGAATTCCTTGTTCCATTTGCTTTCCATGTCCTTTCGAACAGCCTTGGCCGAATCGAGACGACCTCCGGATTTGGACACGCCATAGGGGTTGATCTTCTCGGCCAAAACGATCAGAGCAGTTTCAGTGGCTTCTCCCACCTTTTCAAAGGCGTTCTTGTAGTCGTTGAAGTCAATGGCCGAGTCGTTACACATGATGGAAATCGTGCTCAGTTCCTCGAGGGACACAAAGTCTTGACCCTTCACCTTGCGGCCGCTTTGGAAGATCTCGCCGATGGGTTCATATGTGGAGCCAGAAATCTCGAACTCCTCAAAGTTGCTCTCACTCTTGAAGGCGAACATCTTGCACACGGACATCATGTTGGTGGTCAATGTTCCAGTCTTGTCAGAGCAGATGACTGAAGTACAACCCAGAGTCTCCACCGAGGGCAAAGATCGGACAATAGCGTTCTTCTTGGCCATTCGTCGAGTTCCCAAAGCCAAACATGTGGTGATGACAGCGGGCAAACCTTCGGGGATGGCGGCCACAGCCAAAGCCACGGCGATCTTGAAGTAGTAGATGGCTCCCTTCATCCAGGATCCACCATGAGCAGGGTCGTTGAAATGTCCAATGTTGATGGCCCACACGGCAATGCAGATCAGAGTGATCACCTTCGACAATTGCTCGCCGAATTCGTCCAACTTTTGTTGCAGAGGAGTTCTGATCTCTTCCGTCTGAGTCATTTCAGTGCGGATACGACCAATGGCGGTGTTTAAGCCGGTGCCAATCACGATGCCAACAGCTTTTCCGGCAGCCACGTTGGTTCCCGAAAACACAAGGTTCTTCTTGTCCTGGTTGACGGACTTAGGGTCGGGGACGGGCTCGTTGTGTTTGATGACGGACACGGATTCTCCAGTGAGGATGGACTGATCAATTCTTAAGGTGGTCGAGAGGATATTGATGAGGCGAAGATCAGCGGGAGCCTTGTCGCCCACTAAAAATGAATATTAAAAAAAAAAGATGTGAAACATCATGCAAGTCGACGACTGGGCCATAATTATGGATGTTACCCGAGATCTCGACAATGTCTCCGGGCACGATGTCACGGGCACGGATCTTCTGGACGCCATCTTTGTCGGAGCGGATGACCTTGCCCATTTCGGGTTCATATTCTTTGAGCGCTTCAATGGCCGATTCGGCATTTCGTTCCTACAAATCAAGATCGATTTCAATCATCATGGTCGACTAAGGTGTTAGGCCTCATCGATTGGCAATGGCAACGGGCTCCGCTTCATTCGCAGACACTCTTCGAGCCCCCCAAGATGAGTGGAGGCAAAGAAAAATGATCGGGCTTGTCAAAATATATAATTTCGACGAGCTCTGCGTTTATCCTTTCTACAAATCTGTTGGCTCCTCAATTTTGACAAGGCGGAGAAAGGTAAACGAAATGGAAATAAGAGAGAGCAGGCCACTGGGATCAAGCGAAAATCCCTGGTCATTTTGTCCCACATTTGGCCGGGTGCCAAAAAAGTTCAAGCATTCAAGAATCCTCGAATCGACCCACCCCATCAAACTGACCCTATCCAGCCAATAACGGCACAATCGACTCACCTGCCACACCCCCACAATCGCATTGGCGATCAAGATGAGCAAAATCACGAAAGGCTCCACAAAGGCCGTGATACTGTCCTCGTCATCTTCAAAGAAGGCTAACACCTAAAAAAAGAACGCGTTCAATCCCCGTGAATTGAAAGATCAAACGAACCAAGGTGTCTATCCCACTTACGAATGAAATAATGGCGGCGAGAAGCAAGATTTTGACTAGAAGATCATCGAACTGTTCCAGGATTAACCGCCAAATGGATTTGCCTTCTTCGGCCGGCAATTCTACAATGGAAATCAGATCCCACCTTCAAACCCTGGTTCCAATCCAAAGAATCCCGAATGCTGGCTGGTGACTCTTACCATTGTGTCCGTATTTCTCGAGATTTTGGTCCACTTGTTCCTTGGACAAACCTCGATCGACTTTGACTTGAAATCGCTCACAGCACTCCTCCCAGGAGCACATAAACGCGTCCTCCATGATCGATCAAGGCAGGGATCAAGTCCACCTTCAGCACGCACAGCACAACCAACGACCACAACGACGACAACGACGAGGAAAAGGATGCACCACAAGGGCCCCTCAAGACCAAAACCCGATCAGGTTCAACCAACCACCTGCCTGCGGGAATCAATCAATCACTCTGAAAACAAACAAAATGCCATCTTAGTTCAGTTCCAATCATCATGACTGATCATTGTGAGGCGCCCATGGGACCTCGTGTCCTAATCAACTCAGCCCAGCTCGGGCCCAAAAGTTGGTTCTAGCCCAGCTCGACGTTGAGTAGTAGCCATCACAGACTTTCATCACAAATTTCCATACATTACCTGGGCCCAGGGGAATAAAAGGGGCGGGATGCGACCCGATGGGTGTGGATCAATGGGGCGGTAGGGGGGGTGGAGGCACCAGGGGGTAGAGGAAACACGCACTTGAACACGCACAACTTCCACTAAGTCCACTGCTACCACAACTACGACAACGGCGACTCAGGCTCACCTACTTGACTTTTCCTAGCAGAGGCCCAGCACGCACACGTTCACTCTCTAGGCCGAACGCCGGCCCGACCAGGCCAGAGCTCATCGAGTAGGACACTGCTATTCTTAGGACGGGGGTCGCGTATCCACTTCCACTTCCACGCCAGCCCCAAAATGGCCTGATGTTGATTCTCCCTTTTAGGCTTTAGGCATGTTCAGCCAGCGTGTCATCAAATTGAGAAGCTATTGGACGACTATAAGTCTTGGGATTGTGATATGGCATGTATTAGAAAAGCTAGTGGTCAATTGGTTTGAGCTATTTTATGAGTATACTGCTCGTTAAAGGGGAAAATGTGACTGCGTCAGTGGCCTGCTACCCTCGTTTTTCGTCACCCTAATGGACAACACGAATGGAAACAGCTGGAACAGCCGGCGAGCCGGCCCGTCGACGTCACTTCTCGTTCTGGCCTGAGACGGGGTCCGGTCGATGGAAAATCTCTGGCTTTAAAAACCGGTGAGATGACGTTCGGAACTGGCCGGCTTGCCCTCAAATGAGCGGCAGTAGGGTGCGGGTCGGCTGCCCGAGCGTGCCCGAGGCATAAGGGAAGACGAGAAGACGGGCAGAAGGGGGAATTGAGGCACTGAGCTGACAAATGTGGAGAACGCTGATTGGTGTCCAAAGTACGGGATGAACCAATCATAAGCCAGACCGTAGCGAAATTTCAAGAACCGGGAACAATCAAACCGAGAGGGATTTCATCAGCATAAACACTAGACAAGCATGCATCATGGCTCCGAGGATCGATGGCGTTCTCGTGATGGGCTGGGCCGGACTGCGAACCACTAAAGTATGGACGGGAATGCTATGTAGGGTCTGGAATTGACTTTTGGCAAGCGAGCGAATGGTTTACGTTTTCCTGCCAAAGTCACTAACCACTGAATCAAAAGTTATGCTACCTCCCAATGCAGGGCACAGCATGAACTGGCCTAGAGCTCTGCTTGTACTTCATTACTGACTTAGTTAGTTAATTTTTTGTAGTGCTACCATGGACATTTAAGAGCATTTATGCCACGGCTTTCCTTCGACTCTAGGTTTGGACATTGTTTTGAACTAAGACAGTAGTAAGAAAAGCAGACTTCCAGATTTTGCATGAAATAGCCAGTGAAAGTATATGCATAAACATCAAATCAGAATGCAGGGAAGGACACTTAGTAATAGTATTTTAATCCACCCATTGGACAAACAATCATCAGGCATTGATGAAAAGTGGATGGGTTGTGTTTGCTAGTACGTTTCAAAAATGCATACTCATACATTACATTCATACAGTCTCATAAAAAAAATGCAATTCGTTGAGCTGATCCCGAAATGTGACTTCAAGACCTTAGCATCCCCGTCCATGTTCCAGTGGTTCACGGTTAGGCCCGTGTGATGAAACAGTTAATGTCATGTGTGGGATTGTCGTGTAACTTCAAATAAGAAGTACTTTTTATGATAAATAAATAATAAACGATTGGCAGGATACCACAACTGGTTTGTCACAGATAATGCAGTTTAAGGATTAGAGGAGACCGATTCACGTTGGTCGAACCATTGGCAATGGCTGACAAAAAATTCGCACCAAAATATCGTTCATTTGATGCAAACGAATCATAAAGTAGACTATTATGGTCAAATACTGAGCAGACAATAATCAATTGTTTTCTTTTTGTTACGGACGATTGTTTTGTAATGCTTCGAATGGCAAGCATTGTTCTATGCCAATAATATGTTTGAACTCCATTATTTCAATTTTTTTCTGTGCATTTGAACTGAACCACCAACAAATTCAGGACACGTTCATGTTTGACTGTTAGTTGGTTGCGTCAGCTTTTTCTCTTACAGAACATTCATGCTATGAAACCGTTCAAGAAGGTACGAGCCAACAAAGAACCCAAATCACGAACATAGTCCTTCCTAGAAAATGGAAAATTTGAACTTTTTGTGAATATTTAAACAAAAATGCTTCTATTCTTTGTATCGTTTTTACAAAGGCTTCCCCAAGTTTGTATCTATTTTCAAAAAAAAATAAAAATATTGTGTCTGTACTGCCTGCTCTCATCCTCTTCATTTTTTTCATGTGCACTGAAACAATTCCAGTCAAATTCACCGTGAACTCACTCTCTAGTCAACTATTTTATTGCTTTTAACACTATTGACATGCTTCTTTTATGCATCTTACAGTCTATATAAAGTTTATACAGCATCTTTCCTTAATATTTTTACGCCATCACATGACTACGAGTCGCAATAAAGATATTATTATTATTAGTACTATTTAATAATCATGAAAACATCGGTCAACGGATGTTTTTCTAAATACAGTGATGAGTATTTTTACACGGTATCATCGTCATTTCATTTTTTAAAAACAGTGCTGTTTTCTTTTCGACCATGATTTTGGTTCATAAAGCTATATTTTTGCTGACATGCATCCAATATATACAGCTTTTACATCTAGGACGAAAGAGTGCAGATTATTGGTTCACCGGAAAGCTACTCCAGTTAAAGATTACAGCCCATAAATGTAAATGAAGTTAAAATCATCTTAACTTCAAATTTGCTAAAAATGCTGAGATTTGTTTCCTCAGATTTCGTCCAGCATTTGAAACAACAAATAGTGCCAGTTGTGTGTAAATGAAGAAATTTTGCCAAATGTAAGCTCAAACGATATTTCGAAAGAAACCCGAATATTTGTTTTCCGTTCAATTTTTGACCAAAGCAGAATACCAATTGCATGCACTTAAAAGATATTTTAAAAGAGGAGGGAAGTTTTAAAAAGAATTAAAAAAACCAATGACGTTTAATTCACACAATATTGTCTTTTAGTGTTTGACAAAAAAAAGCTTTGTACGTAAATGTGATTAGAAATATTCCGCACACTATATTGTGAGCCATTTAGAGAAAAAGCAATTTGGCGTGCTCTTAAACCCTTCACATTTTTGCCACTGATAACTGCACTTGCAATTAATCGTGAAAGCACTAAATTTATTTCCTTCATTTTTTTTTTTTTATCTTCTCACCAAACAATTATTACAAAGCCTTTAAAAGATGTGTTCGAGAATTATGCAAGGTTCCCAAGAAAACGTAGCTGAAAGAGCATTTTTGTCTGTTTTGTAACCTTAGTTGCAGTTTTATTCTTGAAAACGCTCCAAACAATTGCAAAATATCACAATTTGCATTTATTTTTAGCGCAACTATCTAAATATTTGTCCCCATAAAAGCAAAACTTGATTTCACTCTACGTATTTACTCATTGCAAATGGCCAAAAAGAACAAAATATTGGAATGATCACTTCAACATTTCAAGCCCCTAATAGCCCAGATGGAACAATTTATCCGCATTCAATTCAGATGAAATTACTTTTGTAAATAATAAAAAAATAGATTTTTGCAATTTAAGAATTGGGCCAAATTGATTTTGAACTCATTTAATTGAGCCTAGTTTTTCATAATGTTTATGTCAGATATGGGGGGGAGCCTTTATAAATTAGCAAAGACCCGTGGCTCTTGGTGTAGAGCCCTCGATTACTAGTTTTTGAAGGTATACCCCTTGCAATAAGCAGAAAGCACCCCAAACCCATGCGTTTAAAACGTGCATCCTTACCACAAATGAAATATAAAAAATGCATGTTTTCACTTCGTGTATCAAATCCATGATCGTATTAGTATTTGTACTTTGCTCATTCGCAGTTTTATTGTCTATCCATTTACTTTTCATTTCTTCCACGTAGACCAGTGGGTCAATCTAGTTCATCCAAGTTCGTTATCATGTAACACTGCTAAAGCTAGTTCCATACATTTGTATTAACTGCCTTGTCACTACTGACGTTACAACGTTTATATAATTCAAATGCGACGAATACAAAGTTCCGAGCAATGACCAAGAGCAACTAACCACTTCTATTGTTGACGAACGTGCAAATAGGCTTTCTTTTCGTACTAATCGATATGGAAAGATAGATATTGTACGTAGAGTGTGTACGCAGATATGAACGAATTTATAATCTCGAGTGTCCAGTCTCAGCTCAGGACAAAACTAGTTCTTGTTTCTCATGTTCATTGTCAATAATTCACGAGGGCATGTGGTTGAAACAGATCAGATGTACTCTATCAAATTATTCTTTTTATTTTTGGATACGAGAACGTGATGATAAGAATTGCCGTTTCCCTTACAGTAAGTTCACGTCAAATTCACAAATTGAAGCTATCATAGACTGCATAGTCACTGAGTAAAACAAGTCTTACACTTCTCTACCACTAGAGGAGTTGATCCTCTGATCCCTCGGTCCGAATTCAACCAGTAGCACTCGATTATTTAAGCAATTCCACGTCTTAAAAACAATCACTTCCTTCTCGCACCGCTCACCGATCTACACAGGAATACATTTCTCTCACTGAGTGAGCTCTCTGTCCATCCCTCGCAGAAAGATCGACGAGACCCCGGTTAATTTCCCGACAATGAGGTCCAGTTCTTCTTTCCTGCCTGTTGGAAAGAGTAAGAGACGGGTACACTTGAGCGCGATTTTATTCAAAGCGCATAACAGGGAAACAATGCCGGACACCAAATTGCGCTCTCGAATTGTTGATAAGAAGACACTTATGAAACCTCAGTTTGAATGTCTAACAGGAGAACGAAACATGATATCGAGCAAGCATGGCCGAAGGTGAACAGTAATAATTCTTGGTTATGTAGAAATGAGGCATCTACTTTTGTAAAAAAAACCTTTTGGGCAATCATTGCTTTCAAAGCATTTAGGGACAACTTGAATACAATGGAAAATGCAAAGTTTAAGGTTGGTTCCTGAAGGTAAATGGCATCTGATTCGAGTTCCCAAAATGACTCACAATTAACATAATTAAAAAGACCTTTCTAATCAACCTTGAACAGGTTTTGAACAATCCCCAATTATGTTACGGTCATGAGCTCCCATAAAACCAGGCTCACGTGTGTGAATTCATTTACACAACGATGATCATCTTCGGCTCTTTGGCCTAGTGGCCTCTCATCTAGAGAGTCATTCACTGCGCGGCCTCCGCGGTCCAGCTTGAATGCACTTGGAGACATCTCGGTCCGTTCAACAGGCCGTGGTAGTTCGGTTGGGTAGCACCTCTTGCAGCACAGGGGCAGAAGCCTCGGAAACTTGACTCACTTGGGCTCGAGTGGCCGTTGCCAAGAAAACTCTTCCCCAGGAACCGGCAATTGCTGCTGATCCCAATGTTGGCACAAAGAGGTCCAGAAATTTGCATAATCAGCAAAATTAACGGCCAAGATCAAAAAGCTCAGGCTTGATATCGTGACGTTCCACGAATGATATACCAGACTTAGGGATAATTGGAATCTTGGATATATGCCCATGTGACTTTTTCATGCCAGAGAAAAACATTTCATGGATATGCTCATATATGGTAGGACAACTCTTCTAACATGGAAACACATTCTACCTGGGCAAAGGGTGGCAAATTTTCAACATCTTTGCACTCCTCGCCTAAACGTGTTCCCTCTCCGGAACAAAATACCACCTATGTCAGACTGCTCAAGTCACTCGATAATGGACCAGAGAAAAGTAACGATGAGCGTTTTTCAAAACTCTTCCCACTAAAAAATAACATTGGGTATGATTTCCAAATTAGTGTGTTGGGTTTTCTAGTTGCTAAGGTCCATCGGTCATTCATTCAAAGTGCTCATGTACATTTAACTCTTATTATTATTAATTAACATGATGTGTGACAATTCTATACTGGGTGAGTTGGTTTGTTCACTTTGACCACGTCGAACATGAAAACGAACATTCCCGGACATTATCATAGGAGTTTCACTATTTACATTTACCTAAGCGCATTAAAATGATATTCTACCCAAACTTATGTATAAAAAATAATGCAGGAAAGTCGAACTGTAAGTGCCCGCTCACCACTTGCCTTCCACGGCAATATCTCTAAACACTAACGAAAGAAAAAAATATCCACAATAGGAAAATGTGTGAGATTATTTTCTCCTAATCATCGTTTGAAACGCTGCAACCATTTGTCTCACATCCTCAGAGGTTCGGTTAAAAAAATGCTGTTCCATTTATCATGAATCATATGGGGGCTGTATGATGATGCATACTGTGTTCGTTGGAAAGATGTACCAATCAATGGACACTCGCCCAACTGAACATTGTGTCCATCCCAGATCCAGCAAATAGAGGTGAGAGAGGCAGGCAGCGTCTTGCTCTTCAGATGAGAACAAAAAAAAAAATGAACATTTGTTCCGGGATAGTGAGATACCGAGCAAGAATCCGTAATGATCAAGTTCTTGTTCTTCCTCTCCTCGTTCTAGTTCGATCCGCGTGTTCTTCTTCTTCTACTACTACTACTACTACTAGTACTATGGGAGAGGAGCAAAATCTTGCCAAGGTTTGCTGACAAAAAGCAGGTATACAACTCATGTCCGAACTTAATGTTCTTCTGGTGCATGAAATTGAAGTTAGGAACACGAAGTACGTTCCAAGGCAAGAGGAAGACAGCCATTTCAAACGTGTACCTTCGGCAATGGATTGTTAATGGTCAATGATCAAATGGAAAAACTAGGCGAGACATCGCTAATATCATGATCTGACATTATCGCCCATTGGGATCACCCCTAAGCTCAACAAGTCGCGAGCTTTAAAAGAGACGAACGATTTTCTCGCGTGGATTTCGATGAAAGGATTAACTCTGCAGACTATTTACTTAGAAGTCCAGTCTGCTGGAGACGAATGGGCTAAAAATGATGAAGTCAAACCAGACCTTGGGGCAATCACAAATAAACTGATGGCCTTGAGGATCTCCCCTTTCTTTTTCGATCGTCTCCACAGAATATGTATAGTAGGTCCGACCGCTTTGACGTCATAGTAGTCCGTAACCTTTAAAGGTTCCTCTTGTCTTCGAAAAGATCGTTCGACATCTTCCACTGAACATGAAACAATGAAGTCGGCAGGGACATCAACGCTGCAGTCCCACGAGGGCAAATGTGCTCCATGGATTTGGAACCCATAAGCTCGTTAATGCTTTCCTTCAGAATCCACGACGGACTTGAGCATGAAGGCCAAATTCCTCTCACGACGACTCCTTTCTTTCTTGAACAAGACCACTCAGACACACTTAATTCACTCTCTGGGATTGTTTGTCGCTCATCATGTTCAATGAACTTGTACTTGTTGCGTAACCCTGATAGAAGAGGATCGAACGTTTACCGATCCCTCTCATTAAGATCAGTTAGCCGACGAATCAACACGAAGTGCCAAGACTCCCATGCTGGATGGAGAGATCTTGCGTACAAGCATGCTGTCAAGCCCTGAACAAATAAACGCTTCTCGCACCTACTCTATGAACAAGTAGGTTTGTATCCTTAGGTGAATCCTGGCACTCTTGATACAAGATTCATTGACGGTATAAAAAAAATCCAAAAGGCAAATACGTGGGAACAAAACGGGACGAGAGGAGAGCATTTTCAACGCCACATCACACGAGAGACAACGCAGAGGGGAACGAGGATCATTCCAATCACAAACCTGGAGTGGAATAAAGATCTCAAGGTTCGATAGTAAGAGCAGATTTTCACTGCAAAGAAACTCGCGTTGATGACCAGGAACGTGATATTACCCAAAGAGGATTGGTGTCACCTTATTCATCTTTTCGGGACGGAGATTGTTCGGCGCCACGTTGTACTCCTCACTATTGGCGAAATCTTGAATGATGGCATTGCATCTGAAATATGAGGTTGATTACTTTTTAAATGGAAGTGACATTTCTCTGAAAGTGGGCTGTCAAAAACTCAGGCTTATACTAATGAACACAAATGACAGATTGAGAGTGATAATTACGGGGGTTGGGGCAATGAGTTGCATGTTTGTGTTTTTAACCGAAAAGGTCCCAAATCCATCAAGATGAAGAATTTAGCAAGTGCCTGAGATTATCTAGCTGGACCATGTTCGAGACTTCATGTCCGTATCTTCTCAAAATTCTCGTTTGACGAGGAGGTTGAATGCTGAATTATGAGGCCTTATCTTTTGAACAATGCCCAACGCCTAATTCATGCTTATAAATTGACTAATCTATCATTGATAGATTGACTTGAAGCCAATTTACAGCTTCATGGAGCAAACTACTTTCCGCGGAGAGATTAGGGCACAAGCGTTTTTTTATCCAATCCTTATTGCAAGGCAGGATTTACATGAATCAAAATGACCTCTTGAAGCCATTTTAATTTTACGGAGTACAAGGAAGTTGGCCATTTCATTTTTTGTACCTCTCCGAGATTTGAAAGCCATGCAAGAGCCGTTGATGGGTTCATATGGGCAGCAACACTCTTAAAAATTCCACAATCGCTCCAAAGAGTTTACGAGGGTCATGCCATCAAATACCATATTTTAAGCGTATATCGGCAGCTGCTGCTGCCAAGGTTTCTACATAGAAGAAGAATTTTGTCTTTAAACAAGTAAATGTCATGCACTTAGCCGATATGCAAATAAAAGTGAAGACACGGTGAGCACTCTATTTTGCATTGAACCGGCTTTTTTCTATCTGATCTCAACATTCATACCAAACATTGGCAAAAAGACACCGGCAAAAGTGTACTGCTGAAGAGCTAGTTATCTTTTTTTCTGTGGTCATTGTTTTGGATGCTGATTTCACTCGTCTTGGAAGATTCAATAAACCAAGTTGTTTCGTCTTTACATGACCCTTCAACAGAGTACCAAGAGCATCCCTCCATGGGTTACCCAATTTCTTCAGGGAAGTTGTTAATTCCTGATTACGATACTGTTTCTAGAGTATGGAAAAAGACTGACCCTCCCGTGTTCTGTTTTTGAACATTCTGCCCCTCGTGCAACTACAAAGCATATTGCTTGGCACGTAGCATTGGATAGAGGCAGAAGCGGACCTATCGAATGCCTGTTGTTGCATGGCACACGGCCAAATTACTAAATTGTCATTTCGCCTTTCGCAAAATTCCGCCCATTCCCATGGGGGATCAATGAAGAAGGAATGCCCACTCTACAGGCACATACAAAAGGAGGCATATTTTGAGGGTCTATCGTTTGTACGTGGCATGATTGGGTTCCTTACGTCCGCTGTCCCATGGTGGCCACAATCACTTGCGTTCGGGTGAGCGGCTGTACCTCCACTAATCCATATGAAGTCAGCTTATTGATGAACTGTGGAGGAACGTTTGAGGTGCTTAATAACTGTCCTAACTATGTCCGAGGTGTCTTTCAATCAGCAATACCGACCTGATCGGGGTTGATGGCAAGTCCGAATTTTGATGAAATCGTGACTTTAGCTGGACCGGTCGTGGCACCTTTCACCGGTTTGTCAAGATCCTGATTCGAGTAAATAAATGTGTATAAAAAAGTAGTTAGGAATTCCAGGCCAATGACGGCATTTACCAAGCGGAAAATGCTCGAGTGGTTGATTTTGATGTGGTTTTTGTAAGGAGCAACCCCGGCTTGGTGTTCTTTAAATTTCAAGGTTCTGATCGTATCCCGACTTCTGTAGAGGATTGCACAGGAAATGTGATTATGTAACCGAAATGAGTTGGAAAGCATGAATTCGGCCAATTCTTACAGATAATGAATTGTTGAGGCGATGTGCGCCAGTTTTAGCCATACATAACCGGTTACGTACGCGTCGAATCCGGCGTCGTGAAATTTCTTGTACCCATCTCCTGAAACGTGATCAAATAGAATGGATGAGCTTTCCAGTCATTGTCCCTAGAAATTCAGCCAAACTTGGAAGAAGAAGATTGATGAGGTAGTTGTCTCATTTTTTTCATGTGCATTGTTAATCGTGTCAAAAAGAACATTCCCCGACCAACAAATTGGGAAGTTTTACTACGAATGTTGCACCTTCTCCGAGAAAGCTGCCCAATTTTTTTGCATTCCAGTCTTCAAATCATCAAGATCAGTATCTCGGCTGGGCTGATAAGAAATTTGAAAATGTAGAAGAAATACCGTAGATTTGACCAGTTTCTTTGTCCATGACAATATTAGGCGAGTGAGGGACCTGATATCCGGCCTTCTGTCCATTCAAGGCCAAGTAAAGCTCATCCAGCCTCGTTCCAGTAAGTGCAACTGCAAAATAGATTGAATTTCATTTTCTTATCCGTTGGGGATACGGGAAGCGCATTAGAGCATAGCAATTAATGCAATTCCTTACCAGGGAATTCGTTCGGCTGGTCTTTCTTTATGTTCAAGGCAACTAACTTCGTGTCGTATATTTCAGGGAACAGGATGCGAACTTTGACTCGAAAGCGTTCCAAAGTGGAGGGAAGATCGTCGATGAATTGCTGATAGATCCTCACCAAATCAAGTAGACAGTTATGCCCCACAATTGGTTTTTTGGCCTTTATAATAGCCTCAATCACTTGTGAGAAACCTCGTTGCTCGTCCAGGTTGGTTTCCATTTGCTTTTTATCCAGTTCTTTCCGCTCGTCACTCGAGACGATCTTCACTCTGACCTGAAACGGAGCAAGCATGCATTTCTCAACATCGTGATCTTCAATGTTCAATGAAATAAGGATCACGCCAACTCTTGTCTAGAAACGAGGGAACTGTCGAGAAAGGACCAACGATGACGGCCTCAAGAGAACGAGTATCGTCATTGGCCCAGGGCCGCTTTTTGACGGTGAATACTTTCACACGAGTTTGTTACTATAAACATGGTGAAAGGAAACGACCATGAAATGACTAGCAAGGAGCTTTTATGACCACCTTGTTTACTCCTTACATTCTGTCTGACCTTGTAAGAAAAGTTCAAAACGGTGGATGATATGAAAACAATCTCAAGGGAATGGTCAACGCTTCACAATCCGACCTCTAAGTCTGATCATGGACTCGATACTTGAGAGAGCATCTATGATGAAAAGCAAAGTTTGCGTTACTTGCGCCTCGTGGTCGTCCGATTTAAAGGCCCAAACATTTGGGAACTGGAAACAAATATAAATGGCAGCTAAATCCGCTGGGATGTTCCCACATTGAATATCGAGCTCTTGGCCTTTTTCTTGGGCAGAGATCCATTGAGACACTTTGGAACAAACGTCTTTGAGCTCGTCCCCGTAGATTTCTCGCTCGAATGACCCACAACGAGCTCCATTCTTTGCCAGGTACGAACGGAGCATGGATTCTTGAGCCCTGTTCGTATAGCCAATTCCCTGGTAAATGAACTGAAAACAAAAACTTGACAACTTGACGACGCGATCCCACGAAGAGGTCGTGGTTACTGACCAGAAACTCCCTACACTTGCTACCGATTATATCTGGAATTGAGTCAAAATTACCTTGTTGAAGTCGAACTTGTGCGTGGTCAGGAACTCGAGGGATTGGGGCTCACATAAGAAGGGTTTGTTCAAAGGACCGAAAGAACGTTGGAAGAGATAAATATTGTAGCAGGACACCTGGTAACACTCTGGATTGGCCGGGTCTTGCGTGAAAATGGACAATCCAAATTGATTAATGACACTCGAGCTTGCTTGCCCTCTGAGTTTAACATATCGTTGCTCCAAGGAGTCAAAGAGGCTAGGATGAAAGCATTGAAATCAGCATCTGATTAAAAGTAGCACTAGATTCTAGATTTGGTATAGCGATCACCTGAATTCTCCGAGAGTCGTAAATTCCGCGTCAAAAGAAACAAACGAAGCGTCCGAAATTTGGCCCAAAATCACTGGAAGCAACTCCTTAAAATTCTCTCGAACAACTTCGGTCATGATGCGGCAGTGAGGAACTTAAGAACTAGGAGAGGAATAAACAAAAGTAAAATTTGACGGTCAATAATGGTCACTGAGGTACAAGATAACAACAGATTCATAGATTCTATATTTGCGAGCACGAGTTAGACATGAGAGTCAAGGAGAGGAGAATGTAAACCACGATATTACAGATTGCAAGAAAACTCTACAAAACAACGTAACAATACTAATCAGAGTCGGATCCGAACACCTCTTCTTTCCGCTTTTCGAAGGCGGATCCGCCCAAGCCTGTCACCTTACTAAATCCATTCATGGCCTTGGCCGCGGCTTGGGCCGCTAAACTAGCATTGAAGCCCACAGGACGGCTTGGAAGAAACAAGGGGTTGCTCTCAGAGTGATTTTTAGACACATATGCACTCTGTGAGTGGCCATTGAGTTCTCCATTGTTGACACTTCCTCCATTGTCTTGCTTTTCAAGGGAGATGGTACGATTCCGCAGCCTTTTGGCTTTGACCTTGAGTGCTTGTGGGCCTGAATCAGTTCTCGAAGGAGCGGCTTTCAGAGCAGCGGGTCTGAGTGGTCTTCGATACGTTTTCAGGACTTTATGTTGCATTTCGTCGGCACTCCCACACTCTGAGTCTGAGTCTGATAAGTTCGTGATCTTGGCTTTGGCATTCCTCTTGAGGTCTTCAAAACTGACATACGGATTGCTCGTGTCATCTTCCACCAATCGCGTTATATCGGGAGAACTGAGGCAACGCAGTTCAGCTAGGCTGCAACTACTAGCGGGGCCTTCTAGAGGACTGGACTTCATGGCCTTGAGTTTGGGTAAGGATCCTAATGATGGAGCAGCCTTTAGCCCACTGGACATTGAACCCGTTCGAGGTTGCAAAGGTCTTCTAATCCCTTGCCCCTTGGCTTTTTTGGACGACCACAATTCGTCGAGCTCACTGTCACTGGATGAATCGTTGAGGGAGGAATTGTTCAAACTACTGTTGCTGCTACTATTACTGAGACTCTCGTTGCCATAATTTCGGACTGATCTGACCGTAGCAGGGTCAGAGGATGACGATGTAGAAGTTTCGCTCCCTCGGGGAGATCCCTGCTTTGCCGAAGCACCATTGCTTGATCGAAGAGTGTCGAAGTCATTCCGGCAAAACTCGTCATCAAACCCCGAGGATATGCCATTTTGCAAGAGCTCAGACTTCACAGATATTGGAGTCCAGGCATCTGGAGTGGGTTTAAGAAGGCTTTTCGCTCCGTTACAAGTTCCCACGTGCCCATTTGATTTTGGTTTGCAATATTTCTGGACTTTGACGACTACCTCCTCGTCTTCTCGATCGGTCTCTTCCTGAGTGTCCCCGTTCATTCTGGCCAAAGCCAAAGCCTCTCTACGCTCTCTTTCGGCAGCCTTTTCCACGAGCACGTGGCGTAGTTCATCTAGGACACGATCGGATTGCATTCGTTCCAAACTCTTTTTTTTTCTCTCCAATGTTACAATGGGATCTTCTCCCTCGGAATGACTTTCGTCCACCACCCCATTCTTCGGTATCACAGCCTCAAAAACCTCGTCAACTGGTTCGGTGGAGGTTGACACGCTCATTTTGACCAAGATATCGGTTTCTTTTTGGGTGTCTTTTTCCACATTTGACTGATTTTGCTCATTTTGAGGAGTCAACTTTGATGGTGTGGCTTTGTCTTTGGCTTGTAGAAAATCAATTTGAGACACACCCTCGTCCAGACATCCCACGCAAGCATTTAGCTCGGTTTGAACAGCTTGAAAGCCTTTAAGCCACTCAAGAAGATGTTCATCGGAAGGCAAGAGGGCCGCAAACATGTCTGTGTCTCGTGTTTTGGATTTTTCTAAGTGATCAAAATGCTTCTCAAGATCTCTGATCTTGAGAAGGGAGTTCTGCAAGTGCAAACCAGTGCTGAATAACGATGTGTAGATGCTCCGAAGCGGAAGCAGATCAATCTTTTGACGCCGCGAGAGCAAGAGCGATTTACTCTTCTTCTCAGACAAAAGGCCCATAGCTTGGTGGTAATCAAAGACTTGACCCAATTTGGAATTGATCTTCCGAATAGAGCTGACCAAGTTCTTCACTTGTGATACCACTCCAACTTCATCCAATTTATGATCTTCACGCGCCTTTTCACAGAACGCAAGGGAGAAACGACGTAGATATTCGGATTGCTGGATCAAAGTCAATTGGACGACATCTTTCAAGGCTCTCACACTGACACAGTCATCGGGGATGTCTTCCCCCTCTTCTATTCCAAAGTGAGCGAGGTCAATAAAGGCGATATAATGCTCCTTCAAATCAACATGATCGGCCAAAGGACCGATTTCCATAAGCCTGGTTACGGCTTCCCGATAAGATCTGATCATATCTCTGGCACTCTGGTACACGGCCTTTCGTAGAGCAGGAAAGCTAGCCCGTTCTGACAATGCTTTCGTTAACGGCGAGTCTTCCTTGGCTGGACAAGGATCCATAGCTCCATTGGATGTACCAGCGGCTCCTCCAGTGGATGAATTCACGGCAAACATGTAGCCGGAATGCATGAGCTCCATACCTTGCAAAAGATTGAGGGACTTCCGTACCAATTGCTTAAACATCTTCATATCGGAAAGAAGTTGCTCTATAAGTTTGAGAAAATGCTGCTCCTGCTCCTTGTGGTGGGTCTCCGATTTAGAGCTCCGCGCCGATGAGAGAGCAGCCAAGGCGGTTGGAAGAATGGCCGCAGCCGTAGCGGCCAACCTGGTTCGTTCTGACAAATAAAGCACCGTTCCAGCCACAGCCACCAGACTTCCCGAGAATAACAAGGCATCGCCCAAAAAGGAACGCCCCTGAGGATGATTGGACTTTTTCTTTAATGCCGCCAAGGCCTCATCGGTCAAGATGAAGTTTGAAATGAAATCCTCATCCTCTTGCACCAAAAGCTCACTGGATAATAGCTTTTGAGCCACCTCAACCTCCAGCTCTTGCCGGCTCACATCCTGCGGCCACTGGACATTGGACAATCCACGGCTGGTAGCCATTCGATTTGGCACCAGTGGTAGTGCTCCAGATGAAGACGAAGTCGACGGGCTAGCGTACGATGTGATGTCCGATGCCAATCCTTCCTGACAGAGGTAGTCGTGCAATGGCGATCCCTCCCAAACCACGTCCTCCTCATCACCCAGTTCAAGTTGATCTGGTGGTAACGAATCGGCCATAGTATCCACATCAAAGCGTGCGAAGCTCAATTCTTGACCTCATCAATCCAAGCGACATTAGGATTTGGTCTTGACAATTTTGTCTTCCTCTTCATGGAGGAGGTTCCATGGCAATTCCACTTCAATCGGACCATTGGACCATGATTCCTGTCCAGAACAATGCCAGAGTCAATACAAGAATAGAGCACAAGAATACCCAGGGTAGAGAGAGGGATCGAGTCTAATTTATATGCCTCTGGTGGATGGAACTCACTCCGTTAGTCCACCCGCCCACATCCAACTAACGGACCGGTACAGCCGACAAGGTCATCCTTCTCCTTTGCCATCCACTCATGAGGAACTCGCGAGGAGCTCGCCAGCGTGTGGGTTCGTTCATTCGTGTGGTGGGTCTGATGTGGTTCCACTCGTTCTCACACCGTTGGAACGACCCAGATGAAGAAAGCCCAGGGAACCAGTGGATGGCAGAGAACTCGGAGAAAGAAAATGCAGGTCCACATAAATATTGACTTGTATTGACGTACCCGGATCAAATTTCGGTTGGGATCAAGAAACCGGACTGGGTTGAGTTGGGCGAGATGTTCAAAATCTAGGGAGGGAACAATGTAGAGCCGGGCCTCAACCTCCGTCCGGAATCCTGGAGTTGAGATTTGAGGTGTTGTTATTTTAGAAATGGAAATCAGTGCTGCCAAATTCGAAATGCGAAGAAAGGCCAGCAGGCGAGGGATACGGGGCCAAGTCTCAGCATGACATGTTATAGGGTAATTAACCTTTAAATGATATGCTTACGAAGTCTTCATCCATCTGAAAACATTTCCGTCGTTGCTTTTATTTCTGAAGAGCTGTCCACACGACTTCTTGCAGATTGCAAATCATTCACAGTATCCATTGCAAGTCAGTGCTCTTTCCTTCTCAGATCTGGTGAATCATTTAGGGTTACTTCCGGCAACGGGGTTTGAACTGGAACTTGTTCGCATGGCAACTTGGACCGCTTGGACCGCTCGGCTACACTAATCCCGGTAAATCAAATTTGCTGTTGAAATCACATTTGGAAGGTACACATATCATCAAAAATATAACTAAATAGCGGGAAATATAATGATTTACGGTTGAACTTCGAAGATTGTTCTTGGGAATGAACTTTTTGTGAGGGTTGCCATAAAAAGTAAAATCAGATCTGGCCTCTCTGCAATGACAAGCTGGCAACCAGAGGGACGAGGTTGTGGGACATGTTACTGCTTGATATCCTGATAAGGATGTCAAAATGGCCTGTTCAAATTCGTCCTGGTTCCATCCATTGTTCCATAAATTTATCTTTGACTCAGACCAACGATGAAATCGAAAATCAATGTGAATACTCCCTAAGCGATCTCATTAGACCAGGGTAAACCCTTAGACGGAGAGAATCAAATGACACTGCACATCTCACTCTTTTTGAAGGGAATTTAATTCAAAATGGTCCATTAGTCATACACATACTTTGACTCTCCCAAGAAGACCCGCTCTGATCCCTCGGGGATGAGCTCTTTGAACTTAATCTTAAACGACGCATCCGAGTGCCAATCATTCATCTCACGATTGGTGGTGGAGGTATCGCGATGAAAGTTAGCATTGCCCATGGGAGAAATGGTTGTTGAAGTTTTGTAATAATTGTGATTGGCCTCGCGCTCAATGTTGGCATCCGATATACACATCTCATGTTGAGGAAATAGACTTTGGTCCTCTTTCTTGAGCTTGGGGTGATAATAGAACTCGCCCTTTTGATTGATCCGGCAACACGCCGGGTCAAACTCTTCGTTCGAGGGATATCCCATGGGAAACGTCAAGGGGATGATTTCGATCAGATGCTTTATAGGGACCAATCGCCAACACATGGTGGGGGTATTGGGCAGGACCGCAATTTTCTCCATGGGTGCAAACTGGCCCAAACCCAATCGCTCACACGCCTCCTTATGGTAGTAAGGCTGGCAAATCAGCGTTCGAACCCGCTTGACCAATAAGATGGGGCTCGGGTCTTGGAACTCCTCGGCCATAACTTGACCCTTGTGGGGCCAGTACGTGATGTCGTAGGTCTGGTCGTCGTCTCGATCCAGGGGATCTTTCATGGGATAGACCAATGGGTCCTGGATACCCGGACCCCTCTCCCAATCGGGCATGTCCAAGACATGCTTCTGGTTCTGAAGCAAGTGGCGTGTCTCATTGCTGATCGGATTCGGGTTACTGCCGTCTTTCAAGTAATAACTGAAGTTGCTGGCCAGACGTTGACCAGTTCTAAGGGCCTGGAGGTGGCGATGGGGCGTACCCCGTCGCCACACTCGAGATAACACACTGGGACCGGACATTGGGCAAGGATCCCGCGATTGAGACACACGGGTTGAGAGATGTCGTGCTCGGGCTTGTTGTTCGAGGTTGGGAGCTTGCTGGTCAAGGGACAACTTCGGAGGCGACTTTCAGGCAAAATGGGAAATTCAATTTAGAGGGGCAACTTTTCCTTTGATTGACGAATTCTGGCCGCTATATTCTTCCATGGCAGCTTTCTTTTTTTGAAATATGGCATTGTTTCATGGAAGCAACATTGTGACTTACCGTTACAAGAAAACCAGAAGCCCAGTTGTGATTTTGTCTCATATGCCTGGCTATCTATCCTTGTCTCAACTGATTTGGATTGAGAATTTCTTGGGCCAGAACATGAAAGTCTGCTTCACTGGTTCTTGAATATACATCTGTGTGCACCTGTGGGAGTGCTTGAGTTGGTCCCACTTTGGTTGAGGAGTCAAACTTTATTGAATTTGCCGATCGATCATTTTTGTACGGCATCGCTCAGGTTTAGATTTCATTTTGAAGACTCAATAGGTAGGTAGCATGTTAGGAAAAAAACCTATTCAATTCCCAAATATTAAAGATGAAATAATCGATTTTTGTAGAGAATTCCCAAATAAAAAGAATAATTTGAATTTGTGCTACACAAATCAGGTATACACGTTCAGATCTGGAATTTTGTTTAGTTTAGGAATTGAAGTTTATATTTCGCCAGCAAACGATTGCCATGATTACAAAGTGGAATGGGCATAACGGACGGCATTAATTATGCCATATCCTGATGGTTTTTGGCTCAAATGTGCCAACTCTTTTTGTGGGGTGGCATTAGCAACATATCTGGCAGTCCTTTTCGCCGAATGATGCCAACCCCGGTCAGTTCAGTTGTTAGGTCAAAAATGAAATTAATTATATATTGAAGGGAGGAAGACGGTTTTTTGAATTCAGGCTGAGGTTATGATACAAAATAAGGATGAGATTACTGGCAATGCACAGAATTGAATGGACGATGCGATCAGAATTGAGCTTCATGAAACATTTCGGTGTTGTCCCCGTAGCTCTTGGGCAAAGGGACATCCGCCTTATCGGCGCCCAAGTAACACGCCCCCAGGGCGGCAGGCACTTTGAGCCGCAGAAGCTGGATGGCCGGGATCAGGTCTCTGCTTTTGGCCAGTTCGGTAATGAATCCCTTTTCCAGAAATTTCCACGACTTCCAAACGGACCCGATGCAAACCACCGGCAGCCCATCGGGGGCTTGCCGAAGTTCGGGGTTGATGTGGCGGGCCATAGCCGTTAAATGGGAGGCTAGTTGACGACCATTCTCTTCGAAGAAAGACTGCGAAAGCTGATCGCCTTGCTCGGCTCCTTCGGCAATGAACCGACAGAGTCCGGCAAATTTGGCTTTGGCAAAGTTCTCATAGCAATGGGGAATGATGTCGAATCGATCCTTGAGCTGGAAATGCTTCATGATTGCATTCCGCACGTAGGTGATGTCGTACGGGGCGGGCACCTTATTGTCTTCATGGTCAATGTAGGTTTTGACCGCTTTCAAGGATATGTGGAAGGCTGACCCTTCATCCCCGATCAAATGACCCCATCCTCCACAACGGGAGGTCGTTCCATCCGGGTTGACTAACAACGCATTGGATCCAGTTCCAGCGATCAAGACAATGCCCCCTTTCTCGGATGCCGTGGCTAAGGTGCCTTGCGTGTCGCTGACCACGACAAAGGGCACACCCGGATAAAGATCCTCCATGGCCTTTTTGACCTCTTGGTTGGTTTCCTCTCGCTCGCAACCGCTCAAGCTCATACCAAAACTCTTCAGTTTGGTGTCCTCCGGCAATCCAGCCACGGCCAAGCCCTTTTTGATCAGGGACAGGATTCTCTTACAAGCGTCCTCGTAGCCCAATTGGCACACGTTGGTCTCCGGACCTTCCACTTTGGCGATGGGTTTCATTTGACCATCGAAGAGCATGAGCATGGAGTGGGTTGCTCCACCTTCGATGCCGCCCACTACGAAATCACTCATGCTGATACCAGGATTTGCGATGGGATGCTGAAAGAGCTCAGAGATTGCTGCAGATTCTATAGAGTAAAAGCAATTAATTAGCTATGCGTTGTGGCCTGGCAGACTTCTGACCGACGATTGATCGAATCCTGTTGATCGTGTGTCAATGTCACAAATGATAGCGTCCGTCATAGCTCATAAAATGCGGGCTTACTTATTCCATGGATAAGTTAATCGCAATACACTCGTCGAACGCAGAAACGCTCTTTTACAATTGCATCAAGTTCACTCTATCAACGTGCTCGGTAAACCTATTGCGTGGCTCATAAAACTTATCTGAAAAATTCGGACTTGCTATTCATGTGAAATCGCACTAATTCAAGCCAGATTTCGGTCATACTTGATTAGCCCTGCCTGTCCTTTCCGGATCTTGAAGAAATGTATTTATGAGAGGACACTACTCTAAATGATAAGAGTTAATAGCAAACGTGCACAATCACTGTATGATCTTGTCCAGTAAGGCCCTTTCATGCAGCTTTCTCTATTTCTGTTGCGGACAAAGTGCCCTCTTTTTGAAGGTTGGCACCAAAAGAGCAGGAGATTCTGTTTTTCAATCACTTCAAACTTACAACGATGTATTCCATCCTGCTATTCATTTGATTCAATCTCTCAGACTTGAACACGAAGGGACACTTGAATGAGACGAAATTTCAGAGGACCTGTTGATCTCATTCAAGGTCAGTCAAGCCATGAGATTTCTGGTTTGAGCGAGAAAGTGTGGGCATGTAAAGTCACTACCGCGGGATTTGACATCACGCCCTCGTCTCATTGACAAGATCAATTTCGTCATCATCAGGATAAAATAACTCATCCGTCAACGCTTCCAAAGTCGAGTTTGCCTCCCGAACGCGTTTGATTTCAGCCACGATTGATTACAAGTGATTTTAGTTAACTATCAAATCCAGTCGCTATATCAGTATCAAGCCTTGGACCAAAAATTGAATGCTATCAAGTTATTGTTACCCAATATAAAAATGCCACCAAATAGCTTAAGCACCACCGGTCTTGAAGCTAGCTATGAAGGAGTATGAGGTTCCGTGATGGATTTCTAAGCCCTGAACTCGCTTCAGCCCCCCAAGCCCATAAAGTCGTTATCCCAGCAGCCTCGTTCCGAACATTAAAGAGGACAATAGAAGCAAAACTTGAGGTCTTGGAAGGAAATCTGGAACCACCAGATCCATCGGCGGATACCACACATCCTTGATAGTTGGACAGCCAAGCTATGGAGAAGAAGTCGCCGAAAGGGTAATCGTCAATCCATTGATATCATGCACTTTTTTTAAAATGCTGATTTCACCGAGATCGGGATGTATCATTGTAGGCGGAAGAGATCCATGAAAAGCGTCCCAAGTACGTCGGCCGGTCCCTCAACGGATGACGGATTCTGGGATTGTTCCGTGTGCACATTCAAGAATAACCCCGAGGCCTTCAAGTGCTCCATGTGTGACGTCAGGAAGGGCACCTCCACCCGGTAGGTTAGCGGGTAAAATGGGCCTTGATTGGCATTCATGTCCGAGTGATTTTGCTCTGTACCCAGGAAACCTCGCATAAATCCTGATTTGGTAGCGGCTCAACACGCTCAAGCTCTGACACCTCCTCCCCCGCTGAGTACCACGCCCACACCCTCGGGCTCGGCGTACGACTTCAAAGACGACGACGAAGACGAAGATGAACCCGATGAAGTGGAAGATTCGCCGCCCTTACCCACCAAGGTCTTGAAAAAGACACCCAAAGAAAAGGTTCCCAAAGTCAAAGCTCCTGGAGCAGAAAAAACGCCCAAAGAAAAGAAACCCACACAAAGGTATTGTGATGTGATGAATTAGCCATAAATTGTAGGCCTGGTAAAAAGAAGATGAAGCTCATTCCTTCATTAATAAGGCTTTGAAATGATTGATGTTTTCACGCTCCAAGTTGAATTGAATTTTCAGCAAGGCCCGATTGAAGAACGTGGATCGGAGTTCTGCAACTTATCATAGTGTAACAGTGAATGACATGACCGTGGTGATAACAGAATTTAAGCCTAAAGTGAAGAAGGAGAAAAAGGAGAAGAAAGAGACACCGGGGAAAGGGGGGGGTGAAGCGGCCGGTGGGCCTCCCGGACCGAGTAACGGGATCTCGGTCTCGAATGACGATGCCAATAATGGTGCGTCTAAAAGTGCCGGTGGTGTGATGAAACCTAAGAAGGAAGAGAGCAGCGATGGCGAATCCGCCACATCCAGTCATTCCAATCAAGAGACTCTGGTGCGAAATGCCAGCGAGAGTTCCTTGAATGGAAGCTCACGCAATGCTTAGAGTCTGCCATCACTCGCTCATAGTATTATTCCATCAAACAATGTCGACGTTGAATCTCAAGTTTATTGGGACGATATATCAATTTGTTCTCAAGTATATCACAGATGTGTTGATAAATCCTAATTCATTATTCCCACTCGCGAAAAAAAATGTGGATCTATTGCCAAATTTCCCTAGCAAAATAAATTCTATACTCGGCCAGGCAGAACCATTCATTGATCAAGGTCTAGCATGGCTCAATGTTACATAATTTCCTTGATAACTTGGTTTTCGGACCGAGGAGTTCGGTGCAATGACGATCTTCAATCACGTTCCCCACGGCATTCAAACACTCGCTTTGGACATCAGTCCAACCTGGAACAAAATTTTCGTATGCATCACCGCCATCATTTTACACTTTGGATTGTGGCTTCTCTAAAGTTTTACCTGCCCCACATTCCACAGGACATGTCGATTCCCGAGTAACCCATCTTACGCCAGGTTTGAAGTAGTTGCTTGTTTCCCTATGCAACTTATTCATCTTGATCCATTCTGGGTGCCCAAAATCTTCAACAATACGAGGAAAGATGACGGCTTGGTCGTTTCTTTCCGGACCGGTCCGTGAACTTTCCTTGGTCTGCAGGGGCAATACTCGCGTTTGTCCGTTACTCTTTGGGTATCGCTCAGATAACCTATGGATGAGAGGAAGGGTTAATGCTCGGATGGTACTACCATTGCTGGACTGAAAAGTGCAGATACTTCGTCTTAAGCATTTCGAATATCTCCGTGAATATGGGATCAAACCATGTTGGCCTATCATCAATTTTGTTAGCACTTGCGTTGACCGTGGATTGGTCCCCATCGTTCTTGTTCACTTCGTTGTCATCGCCAATCTTTCTCGTACCGTCATCATTGGGATCAAATGGACTGCAAATGCCACTTAAGCAGATCTAGCAAAAGAGCCAATATTTTAGACCTTACAATAAACGACAACAAAACTATTTTGGATCCTATCCAATCCGAATCCACTTAAAGAGATACATGCAATCAGGGATTCACTCAATCTCATGTTGGATCGCGCATTTTTTTTTGTTTGTTTGGTTTTTCACGGGCTTTTCTAACCGCTACAGGGAATGTAATTCCCAGTACTATTAAAATGAAAGGTTATAATTCGTCTATTTTTTACCTTTCAATCTTTATATGATATTTGGTCCACCAACGAATTTGAATTGGCAGACCGAGCTAGTCCTTGAATGTAGGGTTGATCTGGTATGCTATCTAAAAATTTGTCCAAGTCTGGCTTGAATGATGCAACCGGATCAACAAGGCCTACGTATTCCCTACGAATATTAGAGGGAAGCAAATAAAACAATGAAGGAGCCCGAGAAAGAAGAGATATGGACTTCATTGTTCGAACTAGCCTGGATTCTCGAGGGCTTGAAGGTGCTCTCAAAATATACATTAAACCTTGACGGTCACTAGAATTGATCCTAAAACCTGGGTTGGGACAAAGCTCATGGATGCTTTTGATGACGTACAGTATCAGATACCTTTCGTACCTTCCCTGAACACTGTACCTACTGTCCCAACCTTTCTAGTCTCTCCCAATACGAGAACTCTCTCATTCCTGTGATGTTCCTAGTGAAACATCTTTGGACTTGTTCGACCTTTTACAAACCTGCTGAACTCATTGGAGCCCAAATGGGAGAGGCATATTCAAGATATGGTTAAACAATCGACTTGTACAGAGTTAGCATCGTGATGCTGTCTCTGGACTCTGGACATTTGATTGTATTTGTTCCTCGCCTGCTCACACAAGTGACATTTTTTTCATAAAGTACATGAATACCACGCCATATTTATCAATACATTTGGACATTTCTTCGGATTTCCGAAGAATATATTCAGTCATCTGTTAAAAATTTGAAACTTAGTCCAGCTATACTGTATCAAGCAGCTACAAATTTTAAAATGGCTAAGTTAGTTTACTAAGTTTAAGGGAATACCGTCACTTCAACACGCAGAGTATGTCCCAGGGACGAATGTTAATGCCCACTCCACTCATCTCTCAGACCTATTGTTCCCCGAAATCTTTCTTAGCTGGCAGACTTTTCCACCGTAACACGTTCCTTCTACGTTGTTCGCCCTTAGTTTACACTCGTAAATCGAGTTTTCTAGGTGAATCAAACTTCGATTCGTATCTTAAGAATTGGAATCGCACAATGTGACCTCTTTGAAATCAAATTTGTTGATGATTGGACTAAAAAAACGGCAGAAAGTGAACAAAAATGAAGAGGAATTTGCTGATAAATGACCAAAGATGCACGTAGTTGTGCTCTATTTCCTTACTTTGAGAAAAGTCAAAAATGATAAAAGTAGAAATGAACAAAAATTATATGCAGTGGCTGCTATTCTACTGCATGTTAGAGAGCTTATTTGTTAATTGCTAGGCAACCGAACCAAAAGGTGGAACTGCACTAGATTATTAAAGAACAAGATGTACATGCTTTGACCAAAAGCCTATGGATTAATGCAAAATTATGAATTATTTGGCAACCAAATATGACAAAACGTTGGTACAAAATAAGAACATGTGTTTAATTTTGCAAGGTTCAAAAGGAGTAATCTTGAAAGGGTTTACCAAAAGTTTTATGGTTAACTTGTTCAAAAATCAATGAAATGGACCAACCTGGAAACTTAATATTGTCATAAAAAGGTTGGAAATTTCTAATATTTGTCAGAAAAATAGGCCAAAAACCATGGAAAAGCCTTTTCGGGCAAAATTTTGTTAACAGCTTCAAATATAAAAGCAACGAATACTGCCTAAGTCCGATGTTTTTCTGAATCTAAAACCGTTTTTAAGTTTTACTTGCCCGAGTGAAAATTACAACGGAAGCTTCAATGGTATTTAAATCGGTGTTTGGGGTTTGCTTTCGTCTTTGATATTCTTGATAGCTGTACCAAAGCAAAATTGATAAACATTATACCTTATTTTAACCCCTGCCTCACCAAACACATTTTCGTTTTTTTTTTTTTGAAAAGTAGAAAACTTTTCCCAAAAATACTACCCTTCTTAAAAAATCTATGTTAGCTAATAAAGGTAGGCAAATCCTCTTGCGAGTATTGATTAGAGTTTCTAAATACTTGAGATGGCGCTTTAGCGGCTGCCCTCCAGGAAAGTGACATTTTAGATTTATAAAAAGGAAACCACTTACAGAGCCATATGGGAACGGTTTTTCACTGCAATCAGTGCCTTCCAAAGCTGGGTGAGCTCTCAAGGCATGGGTGTTGTTCGAGCACCATAGCTCACGACACAAGTCCTGAAAAATATTCAATTAATGCCTGAAATCTTATGGATCGAGTGAGCGAACTCCTCGACATTGTGGTCACCTCAAAGGGTTTTTCATCCTTCTTATGAGGCTTGAAGTCTTGCCCAAAAGCCTTTTGGCACTGCTCGATTGCTTTAAACTTGTCCCCCGGAGCCTTGCTGTCCTTCAGATAGTCGTATTTGGCCATGATTTCGGGCATATCATCTAAGCACTTGGCTTGGTTTCTCGTCACTCTAAAAAAAATAGACCATTTCAAAATGGGCTCAGCTTGAAACTTGTGACAACGTATAGACTTGAAAAAAAAAAGCAATAACGTTCCCCACTGATATGCAGGCAACGTTTTTGCTCTTTATTTCGTAGTGCTCGCCAACGAGCCTAGCAACGTCAGAACACCCTGACGTTAAGCTTTATGGTCTCGTTGAGATATAAAAAAAGGGAAAGTGTCCGTTCCATTTTGCAATTTTTGTGCCCAAGTGTTCGGATGCGAAATCCAGACCCTGGTCTTTTTTTCACTCACCCTGCCGTAATGAAATCCGATATTTCCTGGTTGGAGCACGTGGACCAGGAAACCTTGCCCGGTCCAAGAATAGGGGACATGAGGTACTTGTCCGGGTCGCAGGTGTTTCCTGCTCGAGATTCCCCATCATGGTTCATACCCAAACTGTTCGAGAAAAACGTATCTGTGTAACTGTACTGTCCCTAGGCCATATTCGATTACTTTATAATCCTTTGAAATGGCACACATTTTGTGGAGCTTTTCGAGCTAAGCTGAACGAACGACAAAGACCCATTTACTCCTATCTGGTCGAGGCTCTTGGAATTAAAAATAAAGGGAATTCTTTTCAACTTCGAGAAGGGCAATCCAGAAAACTTGCTTGTCCTTAGATTTCAATGCAGTAAAAAGAACGACCTGACAAGCTCGTTGTTGCTGCTCAAGGACCAAGCCAGAATTTGCTCTTCAACAATGGCTCAGATCATATTAGAAAGCCCAAGCCCCTCGTGTGTAGGATAGCATGGAAGGTACTAGAGTTCGTTTTGTTTCATATATTCTTTCCCGTCTAAATGTGTTTGTACTTAGCAACAGAAAATGGCCAGGCTGTCAGGACCTTGTTCCGTGTTCCTTAGCCAACTCTGATTTTCATTTGTCCCAAGAGCAGGAGACAATGAAAACGGAAATGAAGACATAAATCTCCCGACCCAAGTCTAACTTAGCTTACTTGTGGCCCATTTCATGAGCTATCACGTAGACTGATTCGAAATTGCTGCCTTCATTAATGGTACAGCTGTAGGAGGGATGACACATGCCAGAGACCCAAGCCAATCCTGGAACGAGACAGAAAGAGAAGGGACACAAAATCAGTTGAGCGTTAAATGGTCTTCTTGCCACAGCCTTTTGAAGTCATCCCAAAACTCTTTCCCTTTGCGATGCATCGGATTATGCAATGCTTTTTGAGAGCAAAAGATTCCATTTCGTTATTGTTTGTCGTACCCACTCATGCGGAAAAGAACAATCGAACTTGGAAACTCAGCCTCAGCACGACTGTCAGGTTAGTTTGCTTTGTCTCTCCTCGACATGAGGAGTAACGAGTTCCCATTGTTCCCCAAACGAAGTCCGACTTACCTATCACGGAGTCGTATTTGGGCTGTCGGTCAAACAAGTTCAGCCCAGTGAGCAAAAGACCATGGTCCCAATGGGCAGAGTTAGACAGATCGTCCTCGGGGCTGTCACCGGGGTTCTCGTCCCTCTGCCACCCACAAAACGAATCCAAGTACTGTTCGATGTCACCTCGACTCTTATCAATCCCTGAAATGGGGGTTTTAAAGATCTCGAGTCGGACTAGCACGACTTTGACTCGATAGTCAAGTTTCTCCGAGTTGTACAGAAGTTGGACCTGAAAGCAAAATCAGGGGGGTTGTGCCCACTCAAAGCGACCACCAAAATGTAATTAAGAAAAGTTTGCAAGAACGACTCGTACTGAATTCAAATAGGTAAAGACGAGATCTTGGATCTGAAAGACAGCATCCCGTGAATGTAGTTCTTTCTCCTTTTTGTACAGATCATCGTCCACAAATACAGCCAGCTCGATCGTTTTATCTCCTCGGGGAGATCTCTTCTTTCGAACAAAACTACCAACGGATGGCTTGGGTTTCTGCTTTGTGATTGACCCATGAGGCTTTAACAGGATGGCCTCTCTGGTGGGGGCGTGCATTCGTTGAAGATTCTCCGGCTTGATCCCACATTCCCCACCCGTAGCCTCGGCCTCATAAATAACGATGAGACCTCCCAGGTTGTCGCTGGAACCCCCATCAAGGCCTTCCAAGGAGCGTTTTGGCCTTGGGCCTGGCTGTGGTGGGATCTCTTCCAGTATTAACTTGCTTCCATTAGCGATAAGGATGCCTTTCTGAAATGAGAGTCAACGAGAAGGCAACTCGTCAAATCGAGCTCATGCTAAGCAATGAGGATTCATTAAGATACACCCGACACTATCGTGCATGCTCAAGATGATTATCTTGTTTTTGTACTCATGGCTTGGGAATAGACAGAGGATCGATTCCTAGAATCGTATCGATTTCTGGCCTCAAAATGTATCGGGACCCCAAGCGTTGTCATTTTGTTTGGCCAGTAAATGATTCAAAGGACCCCACTTTGACAGTGAGCCATAAACGACAGACATTCATTATTCTGTTTCCTCGTTTTGAGTGCTGACAAAGTTGCCCCTGTCACGATTCTCACTAAACAAGTAGTCACAACAGACGTCGCTTTACAACGCTATGAAAATATTGGCACCTGGTTGAAGGTGCTCGTTCCACTGAGGATTTCCATGCTATACATAGTGCATAATATCAGGCCCATTCTCGTCTTTGCTAATTGACGTTGACATGGATATGCCCATTTTGTGGGTTATGTTCGTGCCACCTGCAAAATGTAGGCCTGTAAGACGAAACTCACCAAGGCGTTTCCCTGGCATGTGGACAACGCAGCTGGAATGTGTTCCGAATGAGATGACGAGTACAAGCAAGTTGGGAAAGGCACAGTCCGATTCACTGAGATGTTTTGCCCATTGCGGACAACAAGCTCGTATTGAGGTGCGAGTAATTGGGGCGACTTGGTCAGCTTCAAGTTGTACGTCCTGAGGTCGTGACCCCAGATCGGTTCGTCCGTGGACAGCTCTAATTCGGCCTCGTAGTCATCCGTGTCATCCTCCGGGGGTTCCACGTCCCGTTTGGAACGTTTCGTTTCGTGTTTGGCACTGAGTTTGAACCTTCCTCTGGCCACGATGGAGGCTGGAAATAAAACAGATTTTGAGGTTTCGGCTTGATCCTGCTTCTGTCTTAACGTAGTATTAGCGAGGTAGAGTGGATGCGATGAGGAAGGAACTATATGATTTATTGACATAGCTTGAAGATCGGGCTAGATTGCGACAAGTGCAAGTGTAACCTCCAAAGTATTGTTTTAGCAGACAAATGGGCCTTTGTTTGGCTTGGAAATGCTCTTCAGGGTTATGGAACGAGTGAGATCCTTTTCCCCTTATCTTTCGCTCGTTGATACGCATACGAGCTTTAAAAATGTCGTTTCACTCAGCTTTCGTTCTAACG
>NC_081448.1:4336942-4358897 GCF_007210705.1 Tigriopus californicus
ACATCCGTTCATTTACGGCAAACACGCAGACAAGGATAAACTATGTTCCTGTCACGACTAACTTTAAGGTGGATTAATTCATTGCCAAGGCGCATGATCCCTCAGTTGCTGTGAAAATTACGAGACTCCTTAGGTCTCCCAATGATGAACAACAGATTTCTCGACGAGAAACTTCACCGTCTGTGCCAAGAAGCCTCCCTGAGTGAGCTGAAAACGTACTTAGAACATGGGATTGTAGGGAACATAAACAATGGCGACGCCAAAACGGGGGACACGCCATTGCATTACGCTTCTTCGGCCAAGAAGAACTCCAGTGAAATGACGCGGATGCTCCTCGAATATGGTGCAAACCCATGCTCCCTCAACTCCAAGGCCGAGACTCCGGTCCATTGTGCGGCCAGAATTGGAAACCTTGACACTCTGAAGCTGCTCGTGGATCGAGGTGGCTTAAGCGGGATCTTGAACCATATGATCCGAGGCAATTCCAAGTATGGCAAGGAATCCAAACGAAGACGACATGCCAGTTCGAGCCGTAAGAGCAGATATGGCCCCTCGGCCCCGATGGCCTCGCAGAACCTCCTGCAAGTGGCCTGCGAGTCGGAGAATAACGAGATTGTTGAATTTTTGATTGATGAGATCTTATCTGCCCGGCGAAGTCATTTTGATGAACAGCTTTCGCATAATGAGCCCAAACTGGCCGACTTGAAAAACGAGCACAACTGTTCTGGGTCCACCTCCGGCTCCTCGGGACTTGGCTCAACTACGGGGATCGCCTACATAGGGGGACCAGATGGACGTCATGCCGAAGGTTTTGATGTGAGAGAATTCCTTGAATATACGGAACCCCGTCAAGTTGTGTTCTTCGAACTGGGTTGTGACTTGGCAGCGAGTAATGCAGCCTTCACAACGGAACAGCAGGAGCAAAGCCTCTATGGGCTGATGCTGTCAAAGACACCGCAAGCTTTCGTACACCTATTGGACAATTGCATTTTCACACGAGGGCGAAAGAGATTTGTGGACTTCTTTCTCTTCCATAACCCTAATGGCTCCGAAGTCAATCTGCTAAAAATCATCATTCACTACAAGAAGTTCGAACTTCTCACTCACCCGGTGTGCGAAATGTTCCTTCATTTGAAATGGCTTCGAGCTCGATGGTTGTACTGGATTGTGGTAGTCGTTTATTTGTTCTTTTCTCTCGTTGTCATAGCGTATGCCTTACTTCTGTACGGGGAAATTGGCTGGTACCTGAACCCAGATGACGGCAACCATTGCACCAATGGGACTTTCCCTGATGTGGATACCAATCCTGACCATTCGTTTACCCATGGGTCATTGTATTGCATCGGTGATTGGCTCAGGATCCCGGTCCTCGTTCTGGCCGGTTTAATGGGCGCACTACAAACTGCCAAACTCATTCAGGATCGTGGAGCAGTGCTCCATCCCAACTTTTGGATCCAACACCCCGAGGAATTCACCCATTTTGCTGTGATTGTTCTTATTATCCTGGATCAGGTCAAGGCCATAGCCCTTATCTATCACAAACTAATCGCTGCATTTTTGGTGCTGGGAAGTTGTCGGATTACAATGCACACGATTGCTCGCGATCCCGATATTGCCATCTTTGTGGAAATGGTTTCAAATATAACGCACAGTCTCATGAAATTCTTCCTGGGCTACGTCTGGCTTTTTGTAGGCTGGATAATAGCCTTCCACGTGACCTTGGGCGATGGTGAAGAGTTGGAGAATGGCTTCCGCAACTCGTTCCATGACTTGGGCTCAGCCACAGCCAAAGTCATGGCCATGTTCACTGGCGAACTTGGCTTCGAAACAGCTTTCAGTGCGGCCACCAATTTATCCTCAAGCCCGGTCTACAATTCCTTTGTCATGATTCTCTACGTCGCCTTTATCGTGGAGATGGCCGTCATTCTCATGAATCTAATCATTGGCCTAGCCATCAGCAACATTCAAGACCTTCGAAACAATGCGGATGCATTGAGACTCGTGAAGGAGGTTCTCCTTCAGCGCTATCTTGAATCGCTCTTGAGACTTCTCTCCATATTTCGGTTGAGCCGAATCGAGCATTTCGTACAGAACAAGTGCCTGTCATGCCGTGAGGATGAAGAGAAAATTGACGGCAGCAACTTCAGCACGACGACCCTGGGAGTCACCTCGCCACAGCTTCATGCCTCGAGTTCACCCACATCCCTTGGGCCACAGCACCACTGTCCGCCGCCCACGGAAAACTTTGGCCAACTTGTCACATCTGATTTGTTCCTCGCGGATGCCATTTACTGCTTGGGCCAAATGTCTTCGGATCATAAGCTTTTCCTAACCCTCGTGGATTCTCGACACCCAGTTGGATTGTTCCACAGTTCGTCGGTGGCCAATGGGAAAAATGTCATTTGTGGAACAAATGCTAATCGCATTCTCGGCAGCACTCCCACGAGCATCAATGTCCCGAGCACGGTGGTGGCCAAGCTTCGATTGTTAATGAAAGGCCGGGAGCAGCAACGTGGGGAAAAGGATCAGGCCCAAGATCTGAGGAAACTTCTGGCAGAGATGAAGACTCAATTGGACGAACTTCGAAAACTTGTTACAAATGCCGTCAAGCCCATCCAATCAAAAGCGCCAATGCCGTCGCCTTAGACACAAGAATAGTAGTAAAAGTATGTGTTAAAATTGTCTTTACGGAGAACTTCTTGAACGTAATGTATGCATCCGCAGTGTCTACCTAAATTCCCGTGTTTTTTTTCATAACTGTAATAGAAACCCTGTGGTAGAGCCGGTGTGTCTTGTATATTACGGAATTATGTTAATGACTTGACTGAAAGTGATTGCAAAAATGAGCATGAGCGCATTCATTAACTTACCCTGTGGTGCTTTTATGCCGTGCAAGGATGAAAATGACGAGGAAAGTTCTTCAGTGAGCTCCTCTGAAGATCTACTACTTGCTGGGGATTGTCCGAACTGAAAATCCAGAGGAAGAGTGAAGTGATTTATTCTACTAAGACTTTTCTGACATTTGCTTGAGTGCACTCGTCTTCAATGGCAAAAGAATCGAACACGAGCACCTACAAAAGTGTTTTCTTTTCTTTTCATTTTGTTCAAGATCTGCGTGGCTAAAGTGTTTTCACTGTTTGATCATTGCTCGTGTGTTCTCTCCCTCACTGAGTTTATCTTTTATAAATCTCATTTGTAGCTGAATATGAAATTTGGTGCGATTCCGACTGCTTCAAATGGGCGCATAGCACTTCATCAAGCTCTTATCTAAATAGTTAATGGCTTAATTTCTATGGAAATGAGCCAGGCTTCAGTACATCACCAGTCTGAGATGAGCATTCGGAACAAATGGTCTCCCCTTTCTTAACAACTGACCTTGTCATATCCTTGAGTGGGGAAACACGAGCACAGAATCACAAAGAATATCACGGTCTCCTCCAAGGAGCGTATGGATCTCATCACATTCATGAGCAACTTAAGATTCGGAATCAGTCTTCTAATATCATGGCGAGAGTGAACGTATAGAGTCAAACCTTGACCTTCAATAAAAAGGAGCCCAGTCGTCTTTTGCTGAAACAGTTGGATATTCCTGTCCCATCTCCTCGTTGCCTTATGAGTCAAAAGGTATGACGATGGCTTTCTCTTGCGCGGTCTCAAGATTCAATAATTCATGGGATCCACACGGTTGGTCTTTCTGTTCCCAGCGTTTCGCTTTGGAGAGGGGAGCCGTCAGGTGGTTCCTAGTAGTTTCGCTACCGACACTGCTATTGGTTGTTTGGCATGAAGGCCTTCTTTAAATTCGACATTAATCTTCGGGACAGGTACTCGAGTAACGAGGGCCGCCTTTCATGCAAAAGGCCTGACGTAGACAAGCATGATATCGAGTATAGGGTGATCCATTAACGTCGAAGCCAATCGTATTGGATTGGCAGGTAGTGAGGCACTTCCACATTCTCGACATCTTCGCTTTATTTGGTTTTTTTCATCCATTGTTTCAAGGTGATTTTTAGGGTACGTGAAAGATGTAAGACCCCGGTCATGATGATCCAAAGAGATGATTTGTACAATGGTCAGTCATGCAAGTAAGGGTTTCATTTGAACATCCGTTGGGCCTACTCACTCTCTTCGTAGAAGAAAAAAGCGTCGGCCGTTTCTCGTTTTGAGTGCAAGAAATCTGCCATTGGATTGTCTGGATCAATCTTGGACCACTCTCACTTCAAACAGGTCTAAATCGTCCTTTTGGTTCAATAATTGAGGCTCTCGATTCTCAAAGTGTAGCCACCTTTGAAAGGTGTTGGTAGATTGAAGTGGAAGTTGGGCTCTCTATTTTGGAGAGAGATTTCCCCCTCCTCCCAATTTTTCCCGCAAGATCCCGCTTTTTCATTTATTTCTCACCCTGTTCATGTCCTTGTTCGCTCGAAATGACGGTCGACTTAATTGAAAGCCGATGATTGCAGGCCACTTCCGGACATAATTATTTCAAAAAAAACCTTTTCGTTTTTTTCGCTCTTGCTATTTGTTCCATTTCAAATTTGTTTCCCTATCATTTCCATATCAGCGTCAAGTACTCTCCATTCGTTCCAGATTTGAATGCCAGATCTTACATGAGTCACGCAATAACTTGTGTATATTTTCCAAAGATACTGTTTCTGTTAAAAGTATTTACAGAGCGCATAGTACTGTATAATTAATGAAAAGTTGTACAACGAGCACCTTTTGTGGCATGGGCAGATAAGTCTTCTTCTTATTATTATTCCCTGGCCTTCTTGAAGATGAAGACCGCCACAGCCAGGAGGAGGAGGACCAAAATGAGGGAGATCAGGATGATAGCGATGAGCACTCCTGTGCTCAATCCTTCGCCTTCTTCAGGCTAAAAAAGAAAAAAAGGAAAGATACAGTCACAAATTGTGGAACAAGCCTCATTTGAGTGTGAGGAACAGGCTAAAAATTCCTAGAGGCTATGAAAGCATCGGTTCTCCTCTAGGCCACACATTTTCAAATTTCAAATCAGGGAACACTAAAAAACTTGGGGAAGGCCAAAGCCGTTTGACATTCAATGTGGACATATTTTGCAAATTTGCTGCCGCGATTTGGTCTGAACTTCTTTCTATTGATTGTTTGTTTTACGTCTGAATGGAACAAGCAGAACAATCTTTAGCGGGTTGGTCATGAATTGAACTAGTGGGTTGCGGTCTTGTTCAGGTTGTCGTGTGAGCGTTGGAATACACTTTGAATTAGATATGTTTTCAAAATGACGATCCTGCCGTGCGAGCAAAAATGACCTTCAAACTCAGGTAAAAAATGCGCAAGAATATGCCTTGTTTTTGATATGTCCCTTGCCTTCATTGTTTCAGGTTTTATGAAGATTACCAAATGAACAAGAATTTAAGTCAATTGATTTATCTTTTGGACAAACTTTTTATTTCTCTTTTGAACGTCCCTTCCTTAGATGTTTGGACACACATTTAAAAGCAGTCACCCAATCCACACAAAAAAGGATCAAATGAAAACATAATAAATTTGCTTGGAGATTGCATGCAGGCTAGATTTCAATAGTTGAACTTCGTAAGGCATAATCACATCGTTTCACACGATTTGTGTGTACTTGTTTCCATGTGGACTAAATTGGGTGAATTAGAAAGGCATTTCTTGCTTCTACAGTGTAGGTAGAAACATCGCTTGTGACATTCCTCAAGTCATGGTGCTACTACACTTGATAGCGTGGCAAGCATTCACTTCAGGCGTGGGACAAAATTTCGAAAAACTATGCCAACTTTACGAGTATCCTGTGTCAAATCCTCTCGGAGAATTCTTTCCCTTTGAAAGCCGGCCCAAAAGTTGGAAAATGCAAATTGAACTTTTTGGTCCCATTTTCAAAGGATCACCCATGAACCCATTGGTTTTTGAGAAATGAAAAAAAAAAACTGACCTCTTTGGTGTCAAGACGTGGGTAAACCAATACATCCCAAAATGCTTCGTGAATTGAACTTTCTTAGCCACGGTATTTGTGCTTTTTGGGGTGAGGAAATTGCATTAATGTTGTTTAAGCTCGTGCAATCTTTTCCTGTAGGAGGGAAATGTTCCACAAAAAGAGTAAACCAGGCCATTTTTCGGCATCAAATTCCGCGCGAGTTTCCCTCTCTTTTTGCTCGTAATATTCTTTCTACAACAAACTTGGCCTTTGCCGGTCACGACGGAAAGACCAATGTGATCCATCATGTTCCAACTTGTTGTTCCAAGTTCGCTTGGGTACTTTGGCATTACTTCATCCGTATATCCAGTACTAATCCCAGGATTTTTAGGCTGTTTCTGAAGGAAACTTTTCCTCGATTCTTAATTAAGCAAATGGGTTAGTTGCAAAACGTGTTAAGATTAAGAAAGTTCGTAGTGTTGTATTACTGTCTCAGAAATGAAATCACAAAATGATGCAACTCTTGGTGATTAAACGAATGCGACGTCGTCGCACATGTTGTCAGAGAAAGTCTTAACACTTTAGAAGATCGCTTGATCCAGCCATGTCATATCCCTTACAAAAGCGTGTTCAAGGACAATGTTAAGCTCGAAGACATCCGAAGTTTGATAAGATCGTTGGTTCACATTTCTGGAGGTTAATTGATTGACTGATTGAACTTTCTAGATGTTAATGGGGAGGGATCATTTCAAAACCATTTAGTGAATTATGGACTTTTGATAATTTAACTTGCTTTTAGGATCATTCTGCTGATGATTGTAAAAATATTATCCTCACCTAGTTCATTCATTTAAATCATTTGAAAACTGACAAAGTTTTGTGAGATGAATCTTGTTGCAATGAGTGTATCAAAGATAAGTAAATATAAAAAGATAGATATTGGCCTGAACTCGATAAATATCAAAGTTTCAAAATCTTCATTTGATTACCGGCGGCAAGGACATTTGATTCAAGAAGCTAACTGAAAATTTCGAAAGGTTTCGATATCTCATCAACCAAAAGACCGAAACAGTTGAATAAGAAAAAGTTGTTGACAAAATTGAGTCTTCATCTTTAAAATAATCCGAGAATGAAAAAAAAACCCTGGGATAATCCTAGCTACTTTTACGTTTCTCATGACTTTTGAAACCTTACCAGATTGGAATGTGACATCAGTTTCGAAATATGCAGCGTCGGGCAAAATTACCAGCTGACCGTAAATAGCGAGGAACTGACGAGTCATTCCATCTGGGCTCTTACAATTTAGACCAATCAGAGAAGCTCTGATTGAGTTGTGTGTGGCTTTTCTATCGAGTGAACTTACCTCGTCGCCACAGATTGGAGGAGGCGCATAGGTGTCGTCGATGCCGATGAGCTTGAAGTAGTTCTCGCCAAGAACAATCTTTTGGAAGGATTCGTTGTCCAAGAACATGTTTATTGAGCTAGTGTCCGTGAGTTGACGAGCGTGGCTAACCTCGTTTTTCATGCAGCCAGATGCTGGGAATTTGAAGGCCTTGAGGCCAGGGTATTCTTCGGGACGGCCGTATGAAGCGACGAAGTCGGTGCCTGTGATGAACCGGTCGTTGTAGGTTTGGAACAGATCCAGGTACATCGCCATGGCGTGAGTGGGTCCCAAGATGACGTTTCCACTCCCGGTGGCATAGAGGGCTTCTTTTCTGGACTCGAAAATCTCATGAAGCTTGGATCGGATCTCGTTGACGCGAGTGTGATTGAATAAGAATGCCGCGGCATCTGCTTCAAAGTCTTCATGGTTGTAGTGAGAGAGGCGGTCAATCGGTTCATTGTTGAAGTTCATGAGCAATTGTTTGGCCAGAACGTCCCAGGAGACGTCGGTGTAGAGATTGGGATGCTTGTCAAACAGAGTCCTCAGAATGTGGATGTGGACGAGAGGATGGAGGCGCTTCAGTTCCTTGGAGAGCCCCATATGAGCCCAGACCATCTTTGCATCCGGGTAGCGCGAAAGAAGAATGTCCCACACCTTAACGTGTTGGATCTTCCTGAAATTGCGTTTGGGACGACCACTTCGTTCTTCGAAAAAGGCCGAGTAATGCATTCCTAAGAACTCCTGCCACCAGGTGGCCGAGTTCATGGCGCGACGCACGTCCATATCGGGAACCTCACAGCCTCGAAGAGGATTTGGTGGAACCAATGGAATCGAGTCATAGTTATCACAGCCCAGATCGCAATGCAACGTCACAGGCCACTGCTTTTCCTCCATCTGTTTGAAGAACGGATCCAAGACTCCGCTGTCAACATGCTGTTCCGTGACTCGGGGTTGGTTGAAGAATCCATTTCCCGCCAATGCGTGCTTGTACACGTTGATTTCTCCAGCCCATTGGAACATATCCGGGAATTCTTGCTCCAAGGCGGTCATGATGGATGTAATATTGTCGGGCCTTTGCAAATTGGGTGAGGTATATGATAGTGTCATGTGCATTTCTCGATCTTCTTTCTTCATGTACTCCATGACCTCGCGGGCGTTCTCGATATCGTTGATAGGATCTGGCACCACCGTGTAATTAAAGGTGGGACAATGGAGGTAATAGCAACAATCGGGGTCGCTAGGGTTGGTTTTGACAATCTTTTGACCAATGCCGAACACTGTAGTGAATACCAGACCATGTGTTCTCATCCAGTCTAAATACATATCAAACGGCACCGAGGGACCTCCGAATGGACGGAAGTGATTATGGGCATCCACCACACTGAAGAAGCCATCTTTGCCTGGCCTGTCCCAACACATTGAGTTGTCCTCGTGTCCAATGGTGAACCTAGATAAGGTCCTTCGTGGAGCGGCTTCGACCAGTTCGGCCAGTTCGATGGTGTTGGTCCCAGTTTCATCTTGATCCTCGGTGTCGGCTTGAGCCCAACTGGGAGCAATCACCAAGCAGAAGGCTAACAGGAACAGAACAAATCCCCGCATTTTGAGGACCGACACTCAACTGGGAGATGAATTAGGTTTCTTCTGCAGCAGTAGGGAATTATGAGACATGTATTCCCTTTAAATCATCTAATTGAAGGACGTCCCTACTCACCACCGGGAGCTCTGGTCGAGTGAGAGATGAGCCCAACAATTGCGAACAAGAACTGTCGCTTCGAGAACCTCTTCGTCCCTAGATCGGCACCACCTCCTCTTCACTCTTTCCAAGTGGACAGGATTGCGAGTGAACGAAAAAGATCGTCTTTATGTTCTCACAATCGGCAAAATTGGGCATCTTGTACGTATGTACAGTACGTAGTGCTAATGTAGTGTGTTCTTCTTCGGTCGGTGCGTGCTCTCGGTCTACGCAAGTGGGAGGGTTCGATCTGCACGAGAAACGGTGTTCATTGTTGGTGTCCTCAACTTTGGGGAAGAGACCGAAGAGTGAGCAAAGCAATTTCCATTTTGCTCGTTCATTTCAATTTTCAAGTGAAAAATCACACTCAAAAAGAAACCAACATCCGCCGCTCATGAGCACATTCCAACAACTGTTGAAGAATAATGGAGCTTTCTGACGTTTAGTTTGGGGTGGTGAGCCACCAATGAGTGTTGTTGGTCAATCACAAGAGCACGTGGTGGATAAAAAGTGGATCAAGAACGGTAAGGGTCTTCTCAAAGGAGGTCCGAATGTTGGGACCCAGTTTGATCGGGCATTCATGAATTCTGGTCAACATAAATCCCTTGACGAATCATTGTCCTACGTACTGACACAGTTCCCATACAGAGGTTGTTGGATGAGTACAAATGACCAATATCGATCATAATATCGATCACGCTACTCTAGGAAGCTTTGATCGCTTAACAACAAGAAATATTTCGAATCTGACCTGGTAGCTAGAGACTCTAATATCGGGTGGTGGGGTTTTAATCCTTACCCCAACTCTTTGGTTACTTCTGACAGGAGTTACGTATAGCAACAGTCAAATCCACTGATTGTGGTGGCTTCCCCTCAAATGGGACTTAATTCATTGCCAAATGTTGAATATTGTCGAGAAAATTCATATTCAAAATGCTCGCCCTTAAAAAATATTTATAAGATATCATATTGAAGTAAGCAGTGGATCACATTTCTATGGAAGTTTGTACGACTGAACAATGGAATTGGCTACTGACTCTGAAGTTTTGAAGGTTGACGGAAATATCCAAACAAATCCCGTTAACTTTTAGGCATATGGGCGTTTCATCTGAGCGAGAATTCAATAAATCAAATAGATCAAAACTGCTCCTTATAATTGTACAAGATAGAAAGCTGGAAAAGATGGATTTGAGTATTTTTCTTAAAACTTGATAAGGCTTTTTGACGAGAGGAGAGGAAACGACCATATCCAAGAATCCCGCTTGAATTGTACTATACATTATGGTCCATTTGAAGTCTGTCTCCGATGAGTTCTTGGTAACTACAACGTGCATCAGTGGGGAAAACCAATTTTAGTTAAGGTCTGCTTTGTCACATGGCGTATATCCAAAAAGAGTTCGATCAAAATTGGCCGATGTCTGCCTGATCAAATTTACCGACCCTTTGACTTGAGTTAAATAAAAGATGGCCAATACCTCTACCTTGAATGGAATAGTCGGAAATCTATAGGTGGGGGAAAACCCTCTGTTATAGGTTCAGAACTAAACCCTCCATTTGATCGGGTTGACAACCGGATTTGGGATTCAGTATCAATTGCTTTATCCAATTTGGGTCCAAGTCAAAATTTAGGTCTCATTATACAAGACTGAAATCTACCGATTTGACTATACAGATATCGAACTTTACCCACTATATATAAGTAAGGGAAGTCTTAAGGTCGCACGAGACAAAGCGTTAGTTTTATACGTTATGATAAAAATAATCAGTTTTGTGCAGCAACAAAATTATTGCTTGATAGTGATATTTTTTGATGAAGTTTTTTGTTGCTGATTACAACAACACAGCCACATTTTTTCCCTTGATACTATATATATAGCCTTGCTTCAGCAAGAGCTAAATTATGGCATAACGTTCTCTTTTGGAAGGTTGTTTGGTGAATAAATCTCAGGTACCATGATCAAAATTTCGACATCCAATTCATGGTGAGTTTGGTAGGAAGCACAACTCGTCCTTGTGCAGAATCAGATCGACAAAACAGTTAAAGGAATGCATTTCAGACTCTAATTGGACGGACGAGAAACAAAATCATGGTATACTTGCAGACTATCGTTATCGTATGTTCAAATTCACCTAGATCAAACTTCCTTGTTAGTTCCAGGAGATCAAGACAAGACTTGATGAAATAAGCAAGATATTGCATCGAGTGTCTAGGTGATGAAAATTTGAGCTCTAAGTAAAGAAATAACACAATTTAACGAAACCATTTCAGGGTGATCATACCCGCACCAAGCAGGCAAAGGTCTTAGAGGTATATTTAACAAATTGATTCTAGACATTCCAGTAAACTTGCGGCTATATGAAGGCAGCTTGTAATTGACTTGCTTCTGTAAAACCGGAACAATGCAAGATATGTTATTTGGTCCCTCACTTATTTTGCCAAAGTACTGAAATGTGCTTAGAACAAAATTTCCTTGGTTCGGTGTGAGCGACGCTTCTCTTCCAAGAGCTCTAGTGGGGACAGTCACTTCGCATGGGTTATCAAAATACGTGGTGATACATTTTGAAGAAGAACAAGAAGAAAAAACCTGAGCATAACACCGGAGTAGAATATATTTTGAACGTTGACTTAAACACGAACCATTCATTAGATTGGAAAAGGATGGACACAATTTTGATATCTTACCCTTTGTATTAAGACAAATATAATAATCGAAGGGGTTGCGTTGGGATCTTTGATTGAAAACAAATCATGAGTATGTACTAAAGTTATTCTCAGAATTGCATTATCTCCCATCACCCGCAAACATACAAATTCCTTTTAGGGTTCATCCGTACAGTACTCAGTTCATCCAATGGAGTTTTGAAGTTGACGATTGCAAGAACGAATCTGAATCGCCTTTACGCATCTAAATCAAAGGCCACAATTGCAAAAAATGGAACCTTAATGGAAACGAAATTTCATGGGTGGAGCAAGTTTGACTCTTTGGAACGAAAGCAGTCAGGATGATGCGAAAGTTTTACATTGACACCTACTCAGTCTATTCAGAGATTCAAATTGTCAACCCTGTTTAAAAGAGACTTTGAATTGCACTTTGAATTTACAAACGAGTTTTCGTATTTAAGGGCAAAATTCCTTGGAGAATAAACACAATGGCTTTTCAATTTTTGCTCGAAATGCACCAAGAGTTCCAAATAACTAAGGTAATCAATCACGATACAATTCAACCAGTTCTTTGAACAATCACATCGATGATACGTTGCGATTGGATGCCATTTGCTCGCTTCCTTGAGTGCTTTCAAAAGCTTCGGAAATTGGGTCTCGGAATTGGGCCTCAATCTGTTGAAAAGTCCGGCCCTTCGTGTCGGGCACGAACCCAACAGTAAATAACGCTGTCACTAAACAAATCATACCAAATACCCAATAAGTGTAGGGTTGACCTAAGACCGAAATCATGCTAGGAAAGAGCTTCACCACCACAAAAATCGTGCCATAGGCCACAAAGACTGTCAGACCCGAAGTCAGGCCTTTGATGCTGCCTGGACAGAGCTCACCCAAAAGAAGCCAAGGCACCGTTCCAACCCCAACTCCAAAGGCTAGCATGTAAAGCACAATCTCCACAATGGGTAGAACGAGCAAAAGTTTTGTCAACCATTTAATTCGTTCCTCGCTGAGAATGGAACCATTTTGCGAGGAGTCGTCAAAAAGACCTTGGGTTGGCGTTTCCGCGTCGAAAGTCACGTTCAAATGGTTTTCATGGAGTGTGTTAATGGTTAAGAAATTAGCTTCAGGAGTGGTCATCTTTTCAATCCCTAGAATATTCAGGCCCAATAGGAACATACCTGGAGAACGAGGGAAAAAACCTCGACATTAATGGAAATTTTTGTGATGGTCACCACATCTAAGTGCACTTTTCGTATCACCATGAGCCCACAAAGTGGTCAATTCGGCACCAAATATTTGTACAATCATGCACAACTTCAAATTTTGTAGTTCATATTTGCACGCTCTAATGACTGCCTCCCAAATAACAGTGGTACTTAAAAGGAGTATTCGATTTGAAATGCAAACAATTGACAACTGGGCATTGCCAACCAATCGTATGCAACATGGGTCGTTGAATTGACCACTGAAACAATTGAATTGGTCAAATTTGCGATCTTTCCTGTCGGCAAGGGCGGCTTTACTCTACGATGGAAAGCCAGGATTGAATCCGGCTTGATGATGGAAGTGAGAGTATTGCTGGGGCGAGTCCAGCAGAGGACTCGAGTCTTTCACTGTGCTCAAGTCGAACAAAAAGACTCATATTTGCGAAATTTAAACCAAGGAATGAGATTTCTTTCACACATGCGGACTTGAGTCTTTCAGAAAGGACTCGGACTCGAGTCTGGACTCGCCCCAGCACTAGTCCTACTTCCATCATCAAGCCGGATTTAACCCTGGCTTTCCATCCTAGTATAAAGCCGCCCTAAAGCCTCACCATCAGATGGCAATTCATGTCAGGTTATGGTCTTCTGTCTCTGGTAAATATTATTAACAAACGACCCCATCTAAAGCTAAATAGTATAAAAAGGGCCATTCACAATTAGATTTTACAGATCGACCTTACGTAAAGTAGATAATGAAATTCAGGTTTTCCTTACCTAATGCCATAACAAGTGCCGAGGTGAACATAAGCCATTTTCCTGAATATCGTTTGGCTAATAGGGTGCCCAGTAGTGTGCCAAGCAAACGAATGCAACCAGTGAGAATGGCCGCCAAATACGGGTTAGAGGCCACTCCGATATCTTGGAATATGGTCACTGCATAGAAAATAACAGCAAAGCTCCCCGTTGATTGCTGGAGAAAGAAAATGCAGATGAGGAGAAGGAAAGGCCGATGTCCTTCTGGCTTTTTGAACTCGCGCCAGAGTTTGTTCGGTTCATTCCTCGATCCAATTGAAGGCTGCTCCTCATCAAGAAGGCTTTCTGACGCATTCGGCTGAAGAGCTTCCAGTTCTGACTGGATATTGGAGTTACCCTTTCCATGTAACCATTCCAGAACCTGAAACAGAAACCAGAAAATCAAAAGTGGAAGGTCGAGAGGTGAGAGTATTCAAAGTGGAATGGAGACTTTCATTGTTTCCTTGAATATATGGAGTGACAGCATAATTTCAGCATGCTGGATAACTGGAAAGTATGCATTTCATCTCACAAAGAGAGTGAGGATCAACATTCAAATTTTGAACCCAGCCATTTTTGCAACAATTTTGAGAGAACATTGAACATACAGGGTGTTTGAGAAGAAATGTCTATTTTCTTGCCTTTGATTTATACTTGCCGTAACCTTGTAACGGTCAACAATGGCACAATCATTTTAACGCAGTTCATTACCTATACTGCACCTGAAGAAGACACACACAGTGATAATGTTCCCCTTAAGTGACCCGATGACAGCTTTGCCAGGGAGGCCTTTATAGAGTCCACATTTTTGTGAAAAATGTCCAACCTCTCGATGGCATCCCGCCCAAAAAGATTAAGGAACTGGATGGGTTAATATCAATCACGAGTTCCTTGGTAAGTCTCTTCATGCCAAAATATACATCTTAAAATATGATTTTACGGCCAGCATCGCACAGAGATAAAGATAAAATATACATCCTGATGAACGGTAAGATTAGCCTTGTTTTGGCAAATATCTACATGATCATTTTAACATTGAATAGGAACGAGCAAAAACAAAAGACAGCTCGAGTTCGATTGTGCTTGATCCCTATCATGGAACTGTATTTTTTGTTCCAATTCGCGAAACACACCCGGGAACTAATCTTGAGCCCATTTTTTTCTTATCACTAGAGACTTTGAAAAAAATTGAAGAAACTAAAACATATTTATTATATTTGCTTTGACGTTTTGGGGAACTTGCAATATTTGTAACATCTTAAAGTTGAACCTGTTTTGTTAACAAGTTTCATTGTCAAACATCGATATTGCACCTTGGGTGTTTGTTCTAAATTACTTTTCATTTTTTGCAAATATCTAGTTTCCTCTCAAATAAATTTCAATTATCAATCATTTTTGAATAAGATTTTTTTTTATAATTGACCAACAAAAAGTCAATTTTTTGCAGCCTCTCCTTTTTCGTTCGTTTATTTCTATCCCTTTTCATAGACGTAAAATATATGGAAGTATGGAAAAATGAACAAAATGAGATCGGTGAACCATTCAAACCTGAAAAGACACATTAGTGAGCGGTTAACTGTTTTGATCTTAGCAGTTTTAATATTAATGTTGAAAAGATGGACATTTTAATAGAGGGAGGAAGAAAAATAAGAAGTGCTACAAGTAATACGACCCTGTGACGTGTCTAGTGGTGACATTCTAATCAAAGCTTGATGGGAGTGCAGCTAACTGATCAGGTTATTTCAAGCAACCAACGACTTTGTTCCACCAAAGTCTCTGGCTAACGTGATCGACAAGTTGACTTTGATGCTCTTTTACTTTCATTTTATTTGACAGGTTGAAATTAAATACAGAAATATTTGAAAAGGAATCTGTACAATTTGTTGTCCTCCCCACCGTTATGATTGGCGAGTGCTAAGGTCAAAGGGTCGAGCCTCGCTCGGCTTGCGAAGCCTGCCATTGCATCGTCCAATAGGTAATGCAGTTGACAGAGTCCATGTCAGATGGTGACCATAACAGTCTGCTGAATGAGTGAGAATCGTCATTAAAGCAACCTCTACTTTCATACATTGTATCCCCTTGTGCCATGGTGATAACGAAGACCGAATTGTTTCTTCGTGTTTGTTACCATTTTGTAGAAGCATTCATTCTTTTGTAAAGGTATTTGTAAAGGTATTCCTTGTTCCAAAAATAAAATTCGAATTTCAAAGACGCGATTGATCAAGCCCAATAAATCGTGACGAATTTCAAGATTTGCGAAGATGATAGTTGATCAAGTCCATTATTCTCCGGAACAAGCAAATAGATAGAAGAGGCATCCTCTAAGATTTCTGTAGCCATGCCATTCCATGACGGGATGTTTCGACTTTGAATTTTCTAACAGGCGTTGACAGCATTTATTTGATCTAATAGATGGAAACAGGGCTATCCCCAAGAAGCTCTTCGAAGGAGAACTTCTTGGTATTTGAGAGGATGCCAAATCTCCGAGGGTCTATGTCGAGAAGTTTTGGTGCAGAGCTTTCTTAAAAACGGCGTGCATTAGTTTTTTCTTCTTCAAAGAACAAACGTCCTTGGTCACAGAAACATGGAGACTTCAAACAAGAACGTGGCAGATTTTCGTCGTTTCTTCACCCATATTCGTTGTTTCCAGGCTTGGAAAGAAAAACAGTAACAAACAAAGACAACAACTTAAACACTATTTTGCTTTTATAAGGTATACCTGTTTTCTCACTCAATTGACAAGATCAATTAGCGTGATATTGATCTTCGAAGTTAATTTGGAAGGATTACTGGATGACCTTGGGATCTTGCCTTCTTCTCATTTGTCAAATTCACGGTTTATTCAGAATTTTGAATATTATCTGAGTGCCCCTAGCAACAAACTGAATGCCCAGAGTAAATGAGACATGGCTTTAGGAACCACCATTTTCAGGCTTTTTGTAACTGCAAATCTGTATTCCCTGGATTGTGAATGTAGACAGTCTCTAAAAGCAACTTTCACATCACTAAATGTCCAATACTGGACTTGACTTACCTTTTCAACAATACCGTATACGTAATAATATACCTCACAAAATGTCTCATGCGTCCTCATTTCTTATAATAATAGCAACCAAATATTGGTATATTTCTAGCTTTCGGGGGGATTTCATTGTTTTCTAACGCGACAAAATATATAGCACGTGCACTTCACGTAATTGCCCCTTATATCATCCAAATGATACGAACTCCGCACGATAAAAAAAACCCGTCGTACCTTAGATCATACCGTAGTATCTTCATTTCAAAGCGATAAAAAAGCACTAATATCACCATCACCGCCACCACATAAGTAGGAGGTTTGCAAAGGAAATGATACGGGGAATAAAGGTTTTTTGATGGTATCTACGTAGATACCACTAAATGTGCAATAAATGTAGATATTTATATATTCCGACACTACTTGGTGAGGTACTCAATCTACTAGGCTTTAAATTACAAAATTTCAAGCTTTAATCGTAGGAGAAGCCCTCGAGATATCGTAATGACATTTAGAATGCTGGGCCTCCACGCCAGGCTTGTGACGTATTTGTACTTGTATTTATATTTCCATAAGATAAATTAATTTTCTTACTAAAATGTAGTCTACTTTATGTGAACTCACACTAAGAATAATTTGTTTCATTTGAGCTCTAAGTAGGTGAAATTGATTCCATTTGAACTCATCAATTTGCAATGAGTTCAATCCAAAATTAGTGTAATTCGTCAATTTTGTACTGTGATGCATTTGGAACCGTAAATAATTTCATGATGGAAATGCAAAAAAAAAAAGAAAAAGTCATAACTCCTCTCGCCGGCAAGTCACGTTACGAGAACTACAAGTATCCCATTTAGAGCTATACCGTTTTGCCAAACACAGCAATTCACAAAAAAAGGTTTTCTTATTTTTAATCCTTAAAATTTTGCCATGCCCATATCTCTCTTCAAATATTTATGAAATCGACCCTAGGAAAAATAAGGGAAGTCTGAAGGTCGGCATACAACTCGCCTGGTACATGACATTTAGGAAGGCCCTTAAGAGTCCTTGGTTTAACACACTCACCTCTTTGGCTTTTTCCTTCTGTCCTTGTAATGCCAGCCAATTGGGCGTCTCTGGAAGTCCGAGCATGCTCAAGAAAACGAGGATGACCAAGCCGCCACACACACCACACACACACGTCCAATGGCATATTGCACCAAGAATGTAGACGAAAGTTATGCCCGCACTTACAGAGAGTGCTCCACTTGCTCCAAACAAGCTTCTGAATCACAAAAAAGAACACACTAATATGATTGATGGCCTCTATTACCAATGAGTCTTGGAGAAGAATCTAGCCTTATATATTTGATGAAATCTAACCAAAGCTCAGAGTGCACAAGACAACATTAAGAAGATTACCTTCCCTTGCCATTTGGGGGTCGTTTTCACATTTTATGGAGCATATTTGCATTCGAAACTAGGCATTGCAATAAAAACCAGGTAGGGTATGGCAATACACGAATGCGTGCCACCATGGAATAGCAAGTGGAAGTGCAGGGCATAAGCGTCGTGGGCATCAAACGATTTCATTTTCGGCATGCAGTTGTAGTTTCATTATCTTGATCGTTTCAGTCCTTGCTCAGACAGGTTAAGGAGAAAGAATATTAATAGTTGTAATAGTTATCTTCATGAGAGTACATACAAGAGTGTAGGGATGTTCATATCATTCTAGTGCTCTACGTAGATCCTGTTCTTGTTGGTCCTGACCTGTTGTTGACGTCAGCAATTTCAATGAGATAGACTTGAGTGACCGAGGACATGATACCAATGCCCTGACATACTCTTCCAATACAGATCCAGTGGACCGATCCTCGAGAAAGACCCACAATGGTCCATCCGAATGCTAATGGAAGACAGAGGAGCATTATCGCTCGCTTACGCCCGAATTGGTTGGCCACCCATCCTGTGAGCAAGGCACCCAAAAGTTGCCCAATGTTGCTGAGGCTAGCTGTAAAATAGAAGATACAACTTTGGAACAGATGCTTCAAGGTCATTTGGAAAATTTTCGCTCAACTGTGATTGGACCGCAGCTTTTCAGAAGTGTACTTTAGCCAATGGTTCCAGGACCACTGGATAATGAATGGTCTGGTCAGACGAGCGGGACAAATGGAACGAGATTGTCTCTCTTTGACATAACCAAAATTTAGGAAACTGGAACAATCGAGACTTCTCTATTACTACAATCTCAAAAGTGTGGAGAGCAATCAAATCTGCTCACGTCGAAAACAAAGAGGGGAGGACTAAAACCCAGCCTCCATTGAAGTGCTGAAGATAAATGATGTCAGATCTAGCGATGATGGATTGGTGTGCTGGTTTCTCTTACCTATCCAAGAAGCTTCAGAAGAATTGGCCAAGACGACTTTCTCGCTTTCGAGTTGCGGCAAAAGAATTGCACTGAATCCCAGGACGGTTCCAATACTTGCTGAAGCCAAACAGGAGATCAGCCCAGCCGCTAGGAACTGAAATGAAGGGACAAGTTTTATGGATGGTGCACGTTTTATGGTGATGGAACTTTCACTTTTTGTAGTGCCACATCAATGGGCTCGAGAATGATTGATTTTTTTCATCTTTCAAGGCCACCATGAGTGGTAGGTTTCGTGCAAGAATTTAAATTCCAAAGCGAGATTACTGAAAGGGTTGAATCAAAATGTGTTAAATACTGCGACAATTTTGCCTGGAAGATAGCTATTTGCAAGAAAAATGTTTGGCATGTTTCAACTTAGGAAGAGCAATGCTTCATGACAGTCGAATTTGGGGTGTAATCATAACGCTGTTTTTACTTCATTTAGATAATTTCTCAAGCTAAGTTTCTTGACTTTGTTTGTAGGATCATAGCGTATTTAGCACTTGCAACGAACATTTTCCACACTAATGTCAGTCACTGTAAAAGGTCTCCACTTGAAGGTTTGATTCATGATATTTTTGAATGAAGTATTCACTCAAGAATGATGATGTTTGAAAGATTGTGGTCTTTTAGTTTAGTAATTTACTTTAATAATTTAACTTATTCTTGACAACTTAAGTTGAAAACGTTTTAGGCGTTTAAAATCAGAATGTACCTAGAATGCCAGTTGATGGTTTGATCTTTATTTAATGAAGGAAAACTTACTTAGATTAGAAGCCAATAAAGAGACTTAAAGTGGATCAATTACAAGACAAAATGAATATGTGAGACAGTTCTATAAAATTATTCAACTACTTATCAATTAATACAAAACTTTAAAAAACAAGCTAGTAGGCTAAAATTAGACTAAACTCTTCCAACCAATGCTACATTATTATGTGTAAATGATTTCAATGATGCATCTTAAAGTTATAATGTAATTGTTCAGAAGCTACACATGTATTTTACTCTTTGAACATATCCCAAAGCTTTCATGTTGACCGAAATACACTACAGATCTACACGTTGACCCGAATTTCAAGTACCAAATTGATTGATTTGCTTCGTTCGGTATAAAAACACAATTTCTGATGAATCTTAAGGTTCTCTTGCAATCACATGTACATCCCAAAGTCCACATAAGCCTTTTTGAAAATTCTTTTCTTTCTCCAGCTTCCTTTCAATTTTTCATGTTACCTGATGTCCTTGACTTTGAGCCGGAGAAGGATCCTCATGTAACAAAATGGACATTTTTTGTCGTCAACTTCCATTAGCTTGCAGTTCGCTGAACACTACCGGAAAAGTTTGATCGAAGCCAGAGTCAACTAGGGCATCAGCTGACCATTCCAATCCCATTTCATATTGCTCGGAACTCAAGTTCCACATGAGGATGAAGAGGAAATCGTTGAAGAGGACTAGCAATATTTATCAATGCTAATCGATGACTAAACACGTTTGTGAGTTGGAAGTTTATCCGTACGTTAGTGACTAAAACGGCAAATGGAATGAAGGGATGTGGCAAATGCATTCTAATTCTTTGTTGGACTTCCGGGATTCAGCAGTCCTGGGACATGACGTCGCTAGACTAAAAACGCGCACGAGCACTTGCACATGTATGTAGATAGTATTGCTAGAAGGAGCCTTTGTGGTCTATTGTTATTCAAAGGGTATCTTACTCTATTTTTCCGCTAAGGTATAATATCATATTCTTCCATTCTTAAACCTGAATTAGTGTACATAGATTGAACAAAATCCACACAAAAGCAAGAAACTGAAATCACGTCAAAAGTATGCAATTTATTTGCACTTATTCTTGCAGCTTTTGGGATGGCTATGTGTAGGAACAGACTGACTCGGTGAAAAAGTGGACCCACAGTGATCGTAAAAGACCGAAAAGATAGTTGTTTTGGCTGAATCATGAACCACTAGAATATAGACGGGGATGCTTGGGTCTAAAATTTTCATTTTTGAGGAAAGGAATAGTATGGTATTTGACTTCATTTTCGAATTAAAGTAATGAAATAAGGAATGCAGATCTCCTTAATAAAACGTGGGTTTTTATATATAATATACTTGTAAAGTGGCTCGTTTCAAGGTTATAATGTCACAAGCTTATGTAGTTGACCAAGAGCAGGCCAAAAACTTGAAATTTATCTGGTGTTTACGTACCACATTACTTTGGACCTACCTCCTGAGTTCCTTGAGAATAGTTTTGGGCTCAAAATTGGCCAACTTCATCTATTCAACAAGATGTTGTGGTCGTATGAAATGCCGATTTTAAATAAAGTCAACAATTTAAGAGGTAATTTTTTTTTGCTTCCGTTCACGGTTCACATCTCAAGAAATCCGTGACCCAACCCACCACAGTAGCGACATTGGACCACTGCTGTACCGTACATCCGACCCAACCCACCACAGTAGCGACATTGGACCAATCCCAAATGACCAAGAATCCAATGCGTTTACTCGATTTCGAAATGTCAATTCTAGACCCTACCATCCCCGTCCATATTCAGTTATGGCGAAAGTAAGTAAGGACGTTTAAACAACAGTGCCCTTAATCTGCCCCGGACCTTTCTTAATTTTCCAGCATGTGCGTTGGAGGATGTACGGTGTTTGAAAATCCGGTGTTTGAAGAGCGTTTGGTAGAAGACCCAAATTTGGGCATCCATACGGTAGAGAGTTACCGAACCAAATGTTCTGAATTAAAATCTGATTTGGCTCACGTTATCGTTCAATAATCTTTTTTTTGCGAACTTCTTTACCGATACTGGGAATGGGATCCCCAGCAGTTCCAGACGGAAAAAGGCATTAATTCTACTTGACTC
>NC_081448.1:4358933-4400889 GCF_007210705.1 Tigriopus californicus
AGCTTTACCGTTTTGCCAAACTAGCAATTCACAAAAAAAGGTTTTCTTATTTTTAATCCTTAAAATTTTGCCATGCCCATATCTCTCTTCAAATATTTATGAAATCGACCCTAGGAAAAATAAGGGAAGTCTGAAGGTCGGCATACAACTCGCCTGGTACATGACATTTAGGAAGGNTGATGTCCTTGACTTTGAGCCGGAGAAGGATCCTCATGTAACAAAATGGACATTTTTTGTCGTCAACTTCCATTAGCTTGCAGTTCGCTGAACACTACCGGAAAAGTTTGATCGAAGCCAGAGTCAACTAGGGCATCAGCTGACCATTCCAATCCCATTTCATATTGCTCGGAACTCAAGTTCCACATGAGGATGAAGAGGAAATCGTTGAAGAGGACTAGCAATATTTATCAATGCTAATGATGTTCCTAGTGAAGCATCTTAGGACTTGTTTGACTTTTTGCAAACCTGCTGAACTCATTGGAACCCAAATGGGCAAGGCATATTCAAGACAGTTGACTAATACAGAGTTAGCATCGCGATACTATCTCTGGAATTAAACGTGGGATATATCCAACCACATGTTTGAAAAGCTGCATCAACTTTCAGCTGAATATGCTCATCGAGATTTGCATTATTTTGGAGGACCACACCTAAATCCTTCATGGATAAAACCCGCTCGATGTGTTTCCCTCCATTATCTACGAACGGAGTGTTTAATGGCATCGACCCAAAAGTTATTGAGCGGAATTTCATTTCATTCAAGGTCATGTTAGGGCGGCTTTAGGGCGGCTTTAGAGCAGCTTTACACTGCGATGGAAAACCAGGATTGAATCCGGTTTGAGGATGGAAGTAGGACTAGTGCTGGGGCGAATCTAGACTAAAGTCCGAGCCCTTTCTAAAAGGCTGAAGTCCGGATTTGTAAAAAAAACATCATTCTTTGGTTTAAATTTCGAAATGTGATTTTTTTTTTGGTTCGACTTGAGTATTGTACTCGAGTCCTCTGCTGGACTCGCCCCAACACTGGTCCTGCTTCAATCCTCAAACCGGATTCAATCTCGGTTTTCCATCCTAGCGTAAAGCAGCCCTTACTCTCAGCAACCCAAGAGTTGATTTGATGTAAGACCTCTTTCAGACAATCAGAATCTTGACCATTCCTATGACACACTAATTTTGTATCATCAGCATATGAAGAGACATTGACTTTACTTCTGAGCTTCTGAAGTGGAGCAATGAAGGTGATGAAGAGGAGAGGACCTAAAATGGAGCCCTGAGGAACACCCGACTTGACATCATGTAGGTGACTAAGGGTTCCCTCAACCTTAACCAATTGCTTCCTACCAGAAATAGAACTTCTTAGCCAATCGAGAACCTTGCCTTGGATCCTCATCTCATTAAGTCTGTTAACTAAAAGGCCATGGTCTACCTTGTCAAAGGCCTTGGCAATTTCGAGGTGACTACATCAACCGATTCACGGCTCTCTAGTCCCTCAGTGACCTGCTCTATACGCTCAATCAGTTGGGTAACCGTGCTGAAATGCCCCCGGATTTGCTTCACATTGTTTAATATATATTCGGCATCAAATGTCCATGGAGTTGTGACTGCCTCGGTCTCTCAACAGGATCCAAGTACACACTTCCCGTATGGGGACATATAGGCAAGCTCTGTCAGGTTCGTTTGTTTGCTGGTATCAGTGTCAGTGATGCAAGTTTGGAGATTCAAACACGATTTTGAGAAGCTGACCCTTCTTTCACAATGCTATATGAGACAAGGTCTCAGCTTCGCTAAAACCAGTTTGAAACGCCAATTTTGCATCACTGGCATTGGCAGCAAGTTTGTTTGATGGTACCAGCGCTTGGCTAAATGTCCGAAATGAGTCAAACAGATAGCCCCTGGGTATAGAAATTGAGGGCTGGTCAAATAGTTCAATCTTTAATCAATGGTAAACCGACATGTAGATATTGTAAACTAGCATTAATACCGTAATACGCGTATTAAACTTGACCTTATATTGGAACCTGGATTACAAGCTCCCAAATTTTGTTTGAGGCTTGTCATTGGCTAATTCATCACCCTGAAACGTGGCCTTCAACAAAGGATTAGATAGACGAGAAGAGTAGCACAATCTAGTTCGCAATAAAGGACATACAATTCAAGTCTTACATGTGAATTGAATAAGTGTTAGGAATAATTCGATAATAAAGGTTCAAATACTAGTTGATATGTCCGTGGCACAAATGAGAATGGTCATCAAAGGCTGGTGCAATTTATGTCTCAAAGTTCCCCCTCTTACGCCCCAAGCAGCTTTAGGGTTTGTTCCAAAAGCCATTAGTCTGTGGAATACCCTCACTGAACCTCTAAACTGGAGCCTTACTTGACGAACACTCGTTCAAAAGAGTCTAGGGCAGCACCTGAAAACTCTACAATTCAGCAATATAAAGTCATAAAGTGGCAAAAAGTGTGAATTCACTTATTTATAAATATTCGCATTCATTCAAAGTTATTGCCGGCTAGTTCGAATTCATGTCACACTGTCAAATGAGCCCAGCGAAGCCAAATGATGCATCGCTTCCTTGCATATTTATCCTAAGAGCCACACAAGACGTATATTATTTATTGTTTATTGTTGAGAGCCACTCACAGACACAATGTGTATAAAAGAGTAATGGCACAATTGGGAAAAATATTAAAACCGAGAGAATGGAAAAGAAGCACTATTAGTTAATTGCTCAAGAAGTAGAACACATACGATAAGAAAACAAATTAATTGCTTCCGGTCCAAACCAATTTTTTGAAAGAAGCAGACGATTATTCAAGTTGTTCCAGCCAATGGGTTGCCACCAACGTCCCCGAATGGTCCACCTGGCCAATGGCTGCCTTGGATTTTGAACTGTCCTCTATGAAATTATGCACTCTTTAGGCCTGATTTTGCTTCGGAGTTTAAAATGTACGTTAATAAGCCAGATTATCCAGTTTGGCTGAAAGTGCGAGAAGAATATCCCTTTTTTATTGTAGGTTTCGGTCATGGGTTTACTCATCTGGACAAGGTGAAAAGCCAATAAAAGACATAACTCTGGGAAACATGGCCGAGTGGCCGGAATCTAAGTTTCCAGCCACTCGTGAAGAAAATAGACATTATCAAACACCAAACTTGGCTTCGAGTGGTTTCTAGGGAAATTCATACCTTGAAAACTGGTTCTTGTAAAAGAATACTGTATACTCAGTAGCCGCATCTCTCTTTACATGAGGTTTATTGAAGTAGGGATTTCAAAAAGTTCAAAAAGGGTCAACAGCAAGAACGCGTTTGCCATTTCATGATGCCCTCTCGTGGGAAGAGAAGCCCGGGCAAGCCCTCCTCGCTCTTCTCTTCAAACTAGACGGCATGAAATGGGCGAATGCAAGGTGTCTTGACCTTGTCGACTTTCTTCAAGCCTCACTTTTATAAACTCCACGCAAAGAATGCCCCCGCAATTGAATAAATAGCTATTGTGTCACTGCACCTAATGCCTACACCTCGCTACTTCTATCGATGGAAAACCACCTATCTTGGAAAGTAAGAAAAAATTGCCCCAAGACAAAAGACCGCAATTTTATGTGGCGTGACCAAACCAAGGCGCTACTTGAAAGAACAATATCAATGAAAACCCTTTTTTAGAGTACTTGTATCTTTTTGAGATTAATTGGCCATGGGACTGCAGGTTATTTCCAAGAAGTATTGCAACAAGGCTAAGCACGTCAACTTGAATAAAGGTTATCTTTCACATTGTATGTCAGGAAATTAGACCAAAGAAGACAATATATGTACTGAGGTTGCACTTCACTCCACATCAATGGTTTAGGCTTTTGGTCTCATATATAGGGAGCGGATCTACAAGACTGGGAATATAGATTGGCGCCCTCAACAAAAGTCGATCGTTCTTTCCCCATAGGACCTAGCGCCAAGAAACCTCTCCTTCAGTTGACCACAGAAGATAAATAGCAATTATCCGGGGAAATTTCAAGCCAATGACGAGAAGGAATGGAGATCTGGAAGGAATCTCTTTCTCGGAGGCCGAATGCCGTTGTGCAGTGGTCTTTACCGAAGGAGAATTGCCATCAATGACTTTTTTGGCAAGGCCTGGACATTTGGGCTCCTAGCACTCCAGACCTTATTTCTTTGGCTTCGTTTGTCTGAGGCTATGTTGAATCCAATTCCAACAGACGTATCCGTTCAACAAAATCTTCATTGATTACATCCACCGGCAGAACAAGGCCAATAGAACAACGGACTTTTTGGTCAACAACGCTCCCTCGTCAATAAGGTCTTGCGTACAGTAAGTCATTGACGCAAACGGGGCTTACATCAAATAGCATATAATCATGTGTATCTTGATACTCCTTGCAAAATTTTAACACTTTTGATCAAAAACTGAAGGCCAGACAACGTTACATATTTTTTTGAAGCGCGTCAATTTGAATTCCTTGTGCTACAGTATATAGTAATATCTGACAAGGGGAACTGATAATGGGATCAATTTGCGTGCGACAGCACAATTTGGCGGATTTGCATTTTTTTATTGCAAAGATAATTCTTACGAGATTGAAATCTAAAAAGTAACCAGTAATACGCATTGGGATGGGATTCGTATAATATAGGAATGAGAAGGTTTTCTTTGCTTCTCAGTTCTAGTAATGCAATTGAACTCAGTCCACCATTCATTCCGAATTTGACACATATTCACAACATGATTGGGTTGTATATGAAACAACGAGCTAATTTACAAGAAAGAATGGATTTAATAAGTTTTTCGTTTCATTCCGTACATGGCTAAGATTAAGAGCACTAAAAAACATTGTGATGGGATGCTCAAACAGAGAGAGAGAGATTGAGATCATAATTGAATTATGGGCGTACAGTTTTGGAGGGGACTTGAATTCTATGGCACCTCAAGAGTTGAAATTGGGGTTAACCTTGATTGTAATCTTTTTTCCATTTTGCATGATTGTCAGAAAATGAGTTGGAAAGCAAACGGGCGTAGAACCCAAGCACCCAAATTGGAAAACCAGAAGAAATTTGGCGTCTTAGATCTCGTTCATCCCATGTTTTGACCTTGTTCATTTATTCATCATCTTTCGGAACTCTGCATAGCTCAATCGACCGTCCCCATCGGCGTCGAAGCGGGCAAAGACCTTCTCGATTTGCTCTTTGGAAAGGTTCTTGGACAACTTCTCCATCTCCGACTTGGTGATGTATCCATCCTTGTCCTTATCGTAGAGCTTGAAGGCCAGCTCTGCCTGTTTACCCGCATCCTTTGGCTGCTGACGATCATCTTGACTTTTGGGGTCTTCCATCACCTACAAAAAAATTTAAAAAAAAATCTTAGTAGAGCAACTTTCACAGCTTAAGAACACATCTTTGCAAACACAAAGGTTGACATTTACTTGTGATCCTTTACTTTAGAGCTAAACAGATCTCCACTTTTTGTTTCTATTGACATAACACGAAAGGCAAAATAAGTTCTTGCAATGAGTACTCCATGGTTCTTGTCATTTCAAAAGCATTGTTCCGTTCCATGTAGCCTAAAGAGTGATCAAAAATCGATAACACCAACTTCTTAAGTTTTCGAAATTGAATGAAGTCGGTGAAAGTCGTACCATTTACCTGAAAGGTCCAAGATAAATTCTAAGCCATGTTACAAAAGCCATAAACCTTGACATTTTCACGGAAAAGGCGAAGGTATCAATTATGCATTACCTTATTTATTTGTCTATCTCTCGGTTGAAAGCTAGATTATCAGCTATAGTTAGTAGGGACCTATTCGTATGATGGAGAATTCGACGCAAAACATCTCAAATATCGGTATGAATAAAAATACTAGACGTTCGCTTCATTCCCAATTAATATTTGAGCATCAATTGGCGACGAATGTTAAGAACGAACATTATTTCGTGAGAGGAAAGTCTTCTCCGAAATCAATTATGAACTGAACCCACTAAAGGATCCTGTTCAACGACGTGACCTTGTGACATCTGAAAACTTGGCTTCTATCCAGAAATAACTGTCGTTTTGGGATCCATTTGAGCCTTGGCTTTTGAAAATGCAAGTGCGAGAGTAAATGCCCAAGGGCTTCGAGATACATTTGCCATCGAATGAACAACAAATTGTATGTGTCTCCCACACCTATGTGCAATCCGGCTTCATTGCTCTAGTACAATGGAAAACAATTGATTGGAAAAGGCCATTTAGAGGTCATTCAGACGTGTCTGAGCTGCTTCAGGTAGACTTTGACTTAGGATTTGTGTCAATAAAAAGAAAAATACTCTCATCTTATTGGATGTTGGGACTTCCTTCACTTTTAGGTTGTTCTGCGTTCCACACGATAAAAAGTCTGACAGCCTTGGAATTTATTGAAGGCCAAGACCGGAGAGCACTTCATGTGAAACAGAATTTATTGTTGCCAATGTTCGTTTGGAGCCAATTCAATGTCGGAGCGAAACATGATCAAGACCTCTCAAAGTGCATTTGAATGTGAGCAAAAGCAAAATTTCAATTAAAACGGAGGATAAAGGTTGACTTTACTCCCTGTCAACATTTGGTTGAATTAGTCACATTTTGGCATTTGTGATGTTGACAACCTTTGTTTCTGAACCTTCCACCAAGACCATACATTATTGATTTGAATATTCATTCTTTTTGCTTTGTTCTCCTAAAAATCCTCGTGTTTGGTTTGGTATTTGCATGACAATGATTAATCTGTTGATAAGCACTTAATTGAAAACCGTGCAAGCCAGCGTGACCGATTAATACAACCCAACCAAAACATTGGTCCCTGAAAGCCGATCAAATCAGTTTAGGGTCGAAGGAGTAATCCATGTGTAATTAACTCAATATCCCAACAGAGACCTTTTCGTAGTTAGAAAGGCTCAAGGATACTTGCATGCACTTAAAATCATAAATAATGGCATGAAAATCAACTGACGTCATGTATTTTGTGTAAGTTATGACCTTATTTCGTTTACTGACAAGACATGTTGACAATTGGCCGAGCAACGGTTTCATACTTCAACACATGACATATGATGAAGCTTTCTTCCACTTAATAATCAGTTACACCAGCAAGTATGAGTGAAAATCAACGACGTTTTTTACATAATTCGTTTTCCTCAAATTTTTCAAACATCAAGGCCAGTTATCCGCAAGACAAAGGTACATGATTTTAACAATTGTTTATATAAAAGTAAGAATAAACCAAGTCTCGTGGGTACATGAAAAAAAACTTGACTAATAACTGTTCCAAAGAAAGAGATCCATGGATTGTTAAGTTCCGTAAATCCAATTTGACAGGGTTAAAGTGACATTACCCATGTTCGTGATCGAAAGTGCCCGTACTAGTGTTCTCTTTTAGAAGTTTATTGTCACGATCCCACGAAATAGAAATGCGCAAAGCCTGTTTCCTACACCTTTTATGACCCTTAAGGCAGGGCATTTGTTCTGGAACTCCACCATCTCCCTCATGTCACTTTTTGAGGGAAATTGTCTAGGTAGGGTAGTCCTTGTCAAGTTAGTAGTCACGGTTATTTTTTTTTATGTGTGGGCCACACTTGTCTTGTGATCATAAAGGCCCCTTGGCCGTCAATGTCATACTTACTAAACAAAACTTTTTACCCAATTCGTGGTGCAGCTTCCAAAGACGAAAAAAAGAATCTGAACAGCCCACGACATTATTTCGAGTTGGCAAATTTGTGTCCAACTTGGTAAGTCGTGTGATTTGACGATAAAGTTGGGAAAAGTGCTCGAGAATGAGTCCATGGAAGCCAGGCATGTTGACCACGTACTCTGTTTGTGGTGCGAGATTTTTTATTGAAATAATTACTATTATTCAAATTCTAGCCACAACATTTTCAACCAAGACAGCCCTGTTGAATCTGTACACTTTTTTTACCTACCCCAAGGAAATTGAAAGTCAAAGAAATGGAGGCAACTGATTCCCAAAGGGATCACTTGAGGAACACTTGGTCTCAACTTACCGTCACACCTTCTCCGGTCTTCTGACTGTCCACGAACTCCTTCTCGGTGAGCAGGCCGGTTCCATCCTTGTCGGCGGCCTCGACAATCTTTTGCACCTCTTCTCTTGTGACGTCGACCCCGTGGCTCATGTAGATCCCGTAGACGTCATCGACCGTGAGGCGGCCGTCTCCATTCTTGTCGGCCTTGCGGAAGGCCTCAATGAGCGCCTCTCTCTTGTGGCGATCGCGGATCTTTTGCTGATTGAAAAGCACAATTGCGGACATGCTGTGGCAGCTATGCATACGGATAACCTGAAATTTCAATCTCCACCACTGGTCAGCTCAATTCTTGTCGGTGTTTGGTGATGGGATGATGGGGCAGGTATCACTAATGGGCGGGCAAGAAACGCTCCTCTTCACACGGACAAGATTTCGAGTGTGTTAGAAACAGATTAGTGTGGTTGGCTGCGAGGTTACCTCTCCGGCTTAACGATTGGGATTGCGGCGAAAAATTCGTGGTCTCGGGTGAAATGGATCCGTCGTGATGATCAGACAAAGGCAATGAATGATGGTTGGATTGTTTTCCAAGAGGACGATTGTATGCAAGAGTCCTCACATGGGCTCTGTTCGTTCCCGAGTGGCACTTATACCAACAGTTCCCCGGGCCAAAATGTGTTGTAGGCAGTGGAATGGAAAAGGGAACGGAACGGAGGAACTAACGAACGAACGAACACGAGCGAAAGATTGGGTTCCCTTTGAACCAAGCAGAGGCCGATTGTAGTACATAACAGAGAAGGGCGAGGGAAAGAACGCGAAGAAAAGGGACAGAGAGAAACCGGGGACGAGAGCTCGGGGACGAGAATCTGGATGGCCTCTTGGTACCAAATAGTTGGGTGATGGAACTCGGAGAAGAAATGAAACGAACATCGAAGAGGCTTCTAAATTTCAGTTCTCCTTGAGCAAGGGTCTCGTCCTCTCACTGGGTCAACATTCGTTGAAAAGGGATTTAGAACTTGTTGGCTGTGGCGATGACGATCACAACTCAGCAAAGATCCCTAGACATATGTACATAGTAGAGGGTTGTATTTTCGGATACACCCAGGAATTAGGTGGCTCCATGTTCCCTCTTGGAGAGCCTGGGAGGCCCAAGGGCCAAAAGTTCGTTTTCCCTGTCTGGATAGCCTTTCGAGAGGTCTTTTCATTAGTACGAGCCGTTAGCTCAGGTCCCTGGGAAGGAACATTCCAAGAGCCCGTGAGAGAGAAGAAGACGGACCGAGTGAGGGAAACGAACGAAGACAGCCTCCTTGTCCAACTTCTGGAACAACTACCGTGGTACAATACTATACTTGTGTGCGTTGCTTGGAGAGGTCTGGTACCTTGGCTCTGGCCTTGCGTCTCAAGCAAGGCGCTTGATCTCCGCCCCCGCGAACCATGTGCATAGCGGACCGAACTATGCACTCTTTTTGGACCAAGTGTGCACAGTATGGGCGACAAGCACTCACTATTTTCCATGGCAAGGGAGACACTCGATTTTGTAGTCGGGCGGGCGCTTCCAAATATTTTTTCGTTCGATTTTGGCTTAAAAAGAAAACGTTTAAACTCTTATTAAGTATTCAGCTACATGGAATCATGCAGCGAAAACAATGAATGAAATGATGTATATTCTTTTTGCTGATTTGAATTAAAACTGGCCAAACTTGAAGTAAAACTAAGGCACACTTCATGAAAGTATCTTTGACAAATCAATAACTGGTCGAGGAAGTGAAAAAACAAAAATATTTATTTCGTTTTTGGTACATATTCCGTGATTTTTCCTTTGACGCTACCCAGAATATTTGGCACTATGAAATTTTATATGGCCCTCAATTTCAAGGATATTTGGGTAATTAACCAATCTATTCGAATCTTTGGAGGGCTTAGAAGATCTGTTTTGAAACCCGAAAGCATACTCATCATAGCCTAAGAATATATATTCATCGTCACAAGGGAATTTCAGATATTCGGTCCGATTTTCTTTTGGCAATCACAATTTCCTACGCAAAGCATGGTTCTGAAAGAAACCCACAATAATCGCATGATTTAGATCTGCCTCCCTATGCAGCACTTCATATAGAGCGCCTTTGAGCAATCCCCAGAGCTTGGCTGGTTTTCACTCTCTGTTGTGCCCTACTCTCATTTTCTTTGTGAATGCGCGTAGACATTAGCAAAGATGTTCCTTCGAGATCTATTCTTAGCTTTTGTTAGGTACAAACCTTTGAGAGTCCAATCCGTGAAGAAACGGTCAAAACGAAAGGGAAAGATACGCATGAAAGTCATACATACAAGAATACAATACAAATTCACCTGTAACACTACTTGTTATAAAATGAGAGACCTCATCAGTGTGTAGGTTTCAACGGATCTATTCGTTGCACAGAGTTAGAAGATCCGGTTCGACAAAAGAGGACCTTCCGAACTTGAATTTTAGATATCTAATAAGAAGTGGACCTCGGAACGTCTCGAGCTTTAAAAAAATATACGAGGTGGTCTCGAAATTGGTGATAGAAGCACATGTTAAAAATCCTCAATTTTCGAGCGTATTAACATAATCCCGAGGCCTCGTCCTGAGGCTATGGGTAGACTTGCGTACTTCGGCCCAATGAGGAATCCCTTTTAAAAAGTGGGCCCAGTATAAAAGTGCACTTACGAATCCCGTCTTAGGATGAGAGGAGAGCCCCGGGCATATGGAATACCCTGGATGATTTTGATCTCAACGGATAATGCTCCGTGAATCTCCAACAAAGGAGATCGGAAATCTGCGCAATATACGAAAAACGCGTCCCGAGAATGTTTTGACTCCGCGCTAGATGCACTACTTCCTTTCTAACTGTCCATTCTAAGGGCCCAATGGAGGGGTAAAATTCCGCGTTTTTATCAAAGTCTCAAATACTTCACGATCAGCGAACATCAATGGGCCTTAGGTCCTCTAATGGCAGCTATTTTGCATCCATGTCCTAAATCAAACCCTTTTTTGTTCCAACTTCACGAGTGGAACGTGTCGTGGTCCATTTAACTTTATAGAGATAAGTCATGTGCTCGTCGAGCCCGTCACAAAAAGGGTACCCCCTGAAGCGTCAGACTAGAAAAATCCAGTGATCCATCCCATCTATTCGAAACACAAAGAGTATTGGATCCTAGGATCCTTTCAAACCTTACTTTGGGCCATTTTCATCATCATCATCGTCAACTCCGTCTTTGCCTCTTCTGGGTTCAAGAGCTAAAAGCCACGGTCAGTGGCCATTTTGCGTTCTTTCACGAAGGCCGAGAGGCTCGAAATGATCGACTAGTAGTGGTCGTTTAAGAGGGTCTTGGTCTTGAAAAGAGACATTGAGCTAATGGACCTTCCTTTTAGTGCATAAAACGACATGGATTTGACAATTGGTGATTTCTTTCAGCCTTGTGGATCCAAAAGGAATTCACGAATGGATGTCTTTGTCCTGAGTTAAGTCGAGCTCGTTTCCCCTACCAAATCGAGGTCCAACAGACTCCGGAAGCAAACATGAAGCCTCGTTTCAACCTCGCTTGCGACAATTGTTATCAACTTACACGGAAAGCCTTTTCTTTATTCGATTCATTTATCATTTGGGGGCCCTTATTTCACCACCATGACAAGCCATGGTTTTCTACTTCAAGCAGAGCTCAACGGTGGGTGTATCATTTCTTTTCTTGCTTGACAATGAACACATCTCTTTTTGTCTGAGGGGACCCAAGGGAATAACATTTTTTCCAACATTTTAGTTTCAGACGCACAATTAGTCATGCGCAACTTGGGTGACAAAAGGCCATTTGGTGAATGAGGGACATGAAATATTCAGGCCTTGGCCCTCCAGCCGCAAAAAGGACGCTGGGACAATTATCATGATGACGTACATACACCTTACAGAAATCGCCTTAAAATCCAGCCAAGGCATTCACCAACTTGGCCGACATGGCCTTAATCTCGTCATTATTCATGTACTCGGCCACGGAGATGGCATTGGCCAAACTGATGGTCTCCTTCACGGACTTACATCTGACCCAAATCCGCCCATTCATACCCACGGCAATTTCAAACGGGATGGAATCGCCTAATGTCTTTAGTAGCACACAGTCGGGTGACAAGAGTTTCCGAATCACGTGCAATGGGGTCGTGAACACAAACCCGCCCCCTGAGAGCACGCCCATGCCCGCTTTTTTCCCGTACGCATCCACACACACCAATTCGGGCTCCATATCTCGGGAGGCCACCAACAACTTGGCATACACTACATCTCCCGGTAACGCATTGGGCCGATTCTTCTTGGTCGCCCCTTCAAAGGCCATAAAGGACAAGGATGCGGGTTCAGATGTGCCAATATCCACCCGGAACGTGTCGCCGGCCTTGGCCAAGATCACGCCGATAACGTGCTCACCACGGGCGGCAACATAGCGTTTAGCGTGCGTGTCGACCCAGTAGATGGCCTTGGGAGCCAATTTCTCGGCCGAGGATGGCAAGGGCTTGTGTCTAAGCACGCCCGGACGGGTCACAATGGCGTGGGGTCCCTCTCGCCGAAGACCAGGTCCCAGGATAACGACATCTGAGGGCGGAATCTCGGGCACGGGATCTCCGGGGATTACAACCCGAGCAGATGGCGATGATTTAGCTGACACATTGTCGGGATCGAGCTCCATTTCAGCGGGCATATTCAACACATGAGGGTTCGGAGGTCTGAATTGTTGTTTGTTTGGTACGTCTGAAATCATAGCACGTGTTCACGGAATGAAATAATGTATGGTCGCGGAACCTACTAGTTGGCTGGTTTGCGAAAAAGAGAGCTTTGAAAGATGAAATGTTAGGTTATGAGGTAAGAAAAAATGGAATTTTCACTTTCTACTACAGAATTAGGATTGATACAAACTTGAATCACGTCTTTTTTTTTAAGTTCTTTTGCTCTAGAGAGGAGGGAAACATTTTGTAAAATTTTGGATAACGTGCTGTATGAGTTATAGTCATGGCATTAGTAACGAAATTACGAGTAACAAAATATCGGTAATTCGTTCCTTTTTTCGAAAAAGGAACTGTATTTGCATTACGTTTTAAAAGTGTGTAATTGTAACGACGCAAAAACTAAAAGAATATTTAGCTTCCAGACTGGCCTTTAAATTTTCGTTACTCTCGTCACTGCTGAGATTTCAGCAGAAATTGCCATTGATTGCTAATTCCATCCAGCATATTACGATCAAAGAAAGTCAGAGTTGAAAATTGCGCTTGCTCTTAACTACCTCAAACTCATATCGGACATTCGAATAAGCCAGATATTCTATTATTGTGTTTTTTTTGGCATTTTGGGAAAGGTCACGGGGTTGACTAAGACCGCTCTCGGAGTCGGACACCTTTTTTGGATCAAAGCGGAGGATTGCACAGTGGCATCAATCTAGTCAAGGTCTCCCCATGAAAACAAACCATTCGGTTTATGGGGTGAACCTAGGGTGCTCAACCTTTTTTTTTTTCCTTAACCATTTTTCGTCAATGTAAATAAAGTATCATCATTTTAATGCCAAGGCTCTTTAACTAAAATGGTGACGCAAAATCTTCAGATGTTACGCATTAGAACTCCATGAGTCAAAAGACACAATTTCTTTTAGGGAAGAATGGTCTTGATTGGGCACAAACCATGCACTATTGGTAATCTAAAATTTGAGTAAATTTTCGAGTAACGGTTGTGTAACGAATTACTATTTTTGACCTAAGTAACTGTAACTGCAATTCGTTCCATTTATTGAGGAACGACTAATGCCCTGGTTATAGTTATTGTCACTGAACCAATTTAAGTCGTTTCTACGGTATTGCAATATAACTCTGGTCAAACTATTCTACCATTTTCAAATTTTTTTTTTACATCTTTATACTTTATTATGCATTCATATGTACACATCTTATTTTACTCAATGTCATACATGATGGAGAGTTGCAAGATATTTTTGTATTATTGATGCCTTATATTAATGTGACCCATTTTAGATAGTGGGAGCAACTCAATGAATGTTATATTAACTGATAAATTAACTGGTCAGTCAAGTGATGTTCCTTGTCAGAGTAACCCATTGGACTGCATTATAAATGTTAATAAATTTACATAAGTTACACGACCGTAAAGATTCGTTTTGAAATTGAAATCAGCAAGTATACTCAAGTAAGACAGGACATTTTTTTGGAATAAACAGCCACTCGGCTTTTCATTTCACATACCGTGATCTGAAATCTCAGGCTCATCAAGATTATAAATTTTCATGATTGGTCTCTATAGTCACGTTACAATTTATCTTACACTTAATGTCCTTATTCATACTTCGGGGCAGGCTCTCGGTCAAGTATCAACCAAAAATTGTACGCGTATATAAGTAAGCTCTCTCCTACATACGGAGTTCGCTGGTAAACCTTTTAATCACAATCCATTTACGTACATGTGTACAATCGGAGAGAATCGATCGTCTCAGTCGCGTGAATAGCAACTCCGAAGTCTCCTCGACTATGGGAAAAACTTCTCTCCAACAATCCCTTGCATTCAAGAGGGGAGCACGTTTCCTCTCAAAAGAGACAAATATCGATCAAACACGGGATCAATCAATGGTCGTTTCCCTAATCCTCTGAGTTTATCTTGGTACTAAACACGGAGGAATATCGGTGTAGAAGGGTAAAAGAGTCATGTCCAATCTTCTTCGCATTTACAGCATGCTGCAGATTCAATGTTTTTGCGTACGATTGGGAGCCCCTCACTTCCTGATGCTAAACCCAGCTTTCATTCTGTCCGTCTGTCCGTCCAACCAGGTGACTCAATTCAAGGTGCCTTTCAACTTCGGTCGAAGTCTGATCTGGTGTACTTCGTTCAACGTATGGAAGCGAAGCAGGTGCGAGTCATTCTCCGTTCCATCCCTTGCTCCATCAACGTCAGAATCATCATGATCATCATGAAAGCTGTCGTTTGGAGAGCTAGAGCTATTTAACGGGGGAAAACAGCCACTTCCTGTTGGAAGAGCCGAGTTTTGACCTTCCATCAATTCATAACAGAATGAATAGTGCACCTTCACTCGAACCTGAGAACAAGATTGGATCCGATTTTGGGCTTAGAATGTGTGAATTATTGTCAACTATTTCCAATGTTCCAGTGTAAATTGATCATGTGATTTGAAATGTTTAAAAAGAGTTTTTATTTCATGTTGATACCTTAACCTTTATTTTTTAGCCACTCAAAAAATGGAAATAAATATTTAAATCTTTTAATTTACCCTGCGACACATTTTGCGAAAAGTTCATACACAAAAAGACACATTTCAACTTTTTTTACTCAGCGGCAATTTGATAGATTTCCGCATTTTTAAAGGTGAATTACAAAATCTTTTTGTCAGCGTTACCTGACCGTTCATATTTCAGCAGTTTTATGGGTTTGTATACCAAGAAATCAAGTTCTGACGAAATCGGGAAATTCTCGAGAGCACATCTAATACAAAATTGGAATCATTTCTCGGTATTTACTGTTTTCACTTTCTCAAGAGAGAATCGCTGAATAAGCACTGGGGTGGTATTAGATTTGTCCAATAAATGGTTGCAAGGCCATTTGCATTAACCCTCAATCTTGAATCCTTTCCATCTTTAAGAAATACTTTCGTATCGCTGCTGCTATTCGCTTCATAAATCACACGTTCTGGCTTTATTATAATCCTCTCTGTTTAGCATTAGGCTGTCACTTTTTGACGTTGCAAACGAGATTAGACGACATATTAAGATGAGGGTTCTATGTAAACGGATGTAAGGTTTAATGATATTCCAAATTAGGTTCCAAATCCAATAAACTCGGCCAAAAATGAATAGTTCATAGTTTGTTTTGGTTCAAGGTATTCCAAACGAGCCTGTTTCATATTTTGTAGAGATAAGAAAAAAATGAAAAAAAGATAGAAGTGAAGAATGAGAAAAAATACCCGGTCAATTGACTAATATTCTTGGATTTCAAGTTTGAACTAGAACAAGAATCTCAAAATAAAAGATCAAAAAGAAATTAGATAACTTTAAAATTAGCTCGCATATTACGAACAATGGTCATTTCACATGGTTCACCAGATTCCTTTTTTTACTTTGTAACAGATTTGGTGTCAGTTTGTGGAAGCTGGTCTAGAGTGTTAAATAAAAGCTTTTCGATATTTTGTGCGAAATGACATTTCTAATACGGATTACACCGTTTGAATCGGAGCACTTTAAAAGGTACTTCATACTTTTCGTTAAACAACTTAGTCTTTTTCATACCAAGTTTTATCCCAAAACAAAAACAAAAAAGTGCTGCCAATCGTTGAGGTTTTTTTGAATTCGTTCCAAATCGCCCTTCGACGTGACTTTAGCCTCCTTAAGCTAGGATATGCTCGAAGTTCTTGCTGACTTGAACAACCTCTACGTGTTTTGGTCAAAGGCTCGGAAAATTAACGAATGGCGCATTCCTTCGATTAAGAATTGGCGTGCCTCAACCTCATTCAAGAACTATCTGAGAAACTGAAAGAAAGATTAGAGCTAATCCCCCTCATGATAAATGAAATCGGTTCCAAAGTCGTGCCAAGGAAGTAAGTTGAACCAACCTCAGCGGGTCCATTTCCCAGAGAATTTCTACTCCTGCTATCAACATAAAATCCATGGAGTTACATGATTTGAAATCGTACATAATTGTTATTGTGACATGCCGCTTTGTCTTTTCCACCCTCTCATTTTCCATCCATTGTGGAAACTGGCGCTTGGGTTGTGTCTCATTTGCCAAGTTGAGACCGCGATTTGTCACTTAGCTGGCCGGGTTTGCCAGAGCGCTCCCCAATCCATAGAATACCGACTACGTACATAGAACACAGCTTAGTAGCTTAGTACTACGTACATCCGTGTTTTTCGTTCCCCTTCCGATTTCCCCCTCCTCCCTTGTCGTTCAAACCCACCCTCGAAGTACTAGTAAGTACCAAACTTGTGTTCAAAGAGAGCTTTTTAAGCGTCGCGGACGTATTTTCGGCTTATGCAACAACATGGTCGTTCGGAGGATTCGAGGAACACCGAACAATGTTCAATGTGGTCCGTGCTTCAGTCACAACGCTGACGTTCGCGTAGATCTCAGGGCAGGAATGCTACTCCAATACAATACCGTCCCAGTATGATGAGTATTAGTATTCAATGAGGGAGAAAAGCACTTGTGCGAGAGTGGATCAACAAAGTTCAGTTGGGTTCCAAACACCATTGCGGTACAAAAATAGCATTGTCAGTGGCATGTGAGTCATCGAGGGGGTTTCGCGTTCCATCTCTAGTTTATCTTGAACCTGGAAGGCTAACCTTGAAAAGCCAGGAACCAAAGAAAGCCAGGGATCGCAAGTGAACGCCAGACGCTTCTTCGATTGGCCGGATCTTTTTGCCGAAGATTCGAGCGAGTGATCCTTATCAATGAAGCAGTCAAAGTTGATGATGAGAGTGTTGAGTGACGACGACGAGGACGAGTGTCTTAGATTTTGGGTCTCAGAGGAGTCTAGGATCAGCGAGCCTTGAGTGAGTCCTCGAGAAGAAAATAGTGATATGTTTGAGTTCTGTGTATGGAAAATGTGAGAAGACTCTAAAATGAGCAGGGATCTCGGCAAAAACGCTTTGTTCCTTATCATTTATTTATGCGCACTGTTCCATCAAGGTAAGATTAACATTCATTTATCTGAATCGAAACACACGCATTGTGACCAATGTCAGTAGGTTTCCGTCCTTATCGCACACGGTTTTTTTTTTACCTGAAAGCCACACAGTTAACACAACTGACACAGGAAGTCATCAATTCAAATAGCATTCGAGACACTGATCCTGGCCCAACTCAATGTGTGCATGTGATATGTGGAAGTACGTATTATCTACGACTTCCAACACGTCCAATTACTCGAGAAAAGCCATTTTTCAAAGCCATCCACTTGACCACATCGACCCCCTTGGAACGAGGTGGACCTTAGGAGGGAATAGCTAGTGGAATACTACTCGAAAGTGCCATTATCACTTAGACACTCTCGCATTCCAGTCTCTTCTGCATTGTCTTTGTGGAATTTGGAGAATGTCATCGAAAATTCCGGACTGGATCTTCGATTGTAAAGTCTTTGACTTGATGCAGCGATATATATGCAAGGGAAAATATGGGTTCTTTTTGGACATCTGTGGGACCATGACTGATTCATGAATATAAGATAATTTCCCACTTCCCAGAATTCGGGTTAACGATCCGTTTGGCACCATTTTCCCCCTGACCAATAGAATGGAACTTCAGCGTTTCAAAAAAGAGGAGCTGACATGACACCCTGCAGAACGACGAATCCAGTTCACGGTGACGCCAGTCCAGTGACGAGGGTGTCCACAAGCACAAGTGGTAGATTTATATTTACGTAGGGATGACATGTGCTCATAACGAGAACGCATCCTGAGCTTGTATTTACCATCTCTCACTTCGAATTTGGCATTAATGACAGGTTTTCTAGGGAGGCAGAGGATGTCGACACAAGAGCTTAATTCTATTAATAGATTTGCTAGGGTAAGACATGGAGTAGCGTTACAAGTCAAACGAAGTCAGTTTACTTGATTCCTCCAGAGTGGTTTTGTCTGTACCAATTGAGTCGTGACGAATGCTTACTGACCGTATCATACGGGTCGGTAAATCTGATTAAAAAACTGCAAGCGAGCTTAAAAGAGAAAATGGCAATCAACACACGTGCAGTCAGTCTTCTCAAGGAAACCAATACAGATTGTCCGAGTCGAAAAAACTGTAATGCATTTCGATGGTATGAATGCTTATAAACGCAACATTTAATTCCAAGCAAATCAAATCAACATTGAGAGTAGATTAAAGTCGGATTGTACATTTCAGATTCTGATCGATTTTATCTTTTTACGCAATATGCTCAAGTAGCATCAAAAGCTTGTCCTCAACTTGATAGATTGTTAAAGACACCACACCTTCCTAACATTTGATGATAACGGACTGGATCTCCACCTGATTACTCACTTTATCCAACATAATAACCAAGCAAAATCAGGCCTAAGCGATGAAGAGCAAGAGCTCCACCCTCAATTGGCCACATCAATCGCCAGGTCATCGACATATTGAATCAGGACGTTTCTAACAAAGGTGAAATACCTACTGTTCTATCACTTCAATGGAGCATATACCAACGTAAAGGTGGTGATAAGGTCCGATGCGCTCGCCTGACAAATGTGGATGGTCACATAGATAAGCCATGTTTAGTCAGAGCATATACACACACACTCATAGAGAACGAGAAAGACATAAACTAATACACACGAGAATCATCATGGCACTTTAAACCGAGTAGTTCGCAACAATCCTTATCAACCCTGTACTTGACTACGTTCAGAATGGAATCAGTCCGTACGTACTGACGATGACGGACAAAAACCTCATTCCAAAGCAATGACACAGAACGTGTTTGAATTCACCAAGGGTCGCTTCACCGGATATGCAGTCCGATCCCATCAAAGAGAATCCATTTTGGAAACAACACGAATGTTATGGTTGAATTAGTAGTAGTTTTTCCGCGGCCCAGTCCCTATGTACTCCACTTACATAGTAGGTAAAAATAAAGCATAAAATATGCACCCCTCGGATTCGAGACACAACTTTAAGGTTTCTTTGGCCAACAAGTCATGAACAGATGTACTCGTGAAGCTCTTAATCTTGAAATGACAATCATGGCTTGACTAGAAATTTCAACACCCTCATAAAACCCCGAAGACTCATTTATCATTGCCCTCTGCCTCCCCGTGAGTCCAGACCCCGAAACCGTTCCAGAACTAAGAGCTTTTCAGACCTCTTGACACGTGCCCATCTGGCTTTTCAGTGCCAGTTTTCCTTTCCGCATGACGCAAGCACTGCTAAGATTCAAATCCTTACTTGGAAGTTGACCCCCTAATGCAAAAGTAAGGTGATGGGTGGATAGATGAGGACTATTCTTGGCAGTGGGCTCAACCTTTTTGACACTTTCCGGTTAAGACCAAACATCCGGGTGAATGTTCTTTTTGAAATGGGAGAACTGCATCAAATAGAGACTCTCCGAGCCAAGCCAGATTTGATTCCTTTTGTTTAGAGGCGTCTTCTCGGGTGTTGAAGGGCTTGAAGTCATAATATCGATTAAAATACCAAATGTTTGTTAGATTACAAATCGATAGCAAAAGATAAGCCAAGGTTCTGGACAATTAACATTTGAGGTCCAGAACATTCGACATGAATCAAAGTCATCGATTGTTGAGGTTCTTCTTTTTTCTACAGCTTTGTTTGTAAGCCGCGGAAAAGTTATTTGTATACACCTATACAGCGAAAGAACGGCACCTGCTACGAGCTTACCAACACCACATTTGCAATTTGAAGTTTTTGAAAGAGCCTGGATTTCAATATCCTTCCTTCCTATGCATTTATTCGGTTCACGCCCCGGTCGAGAATCAAATTCAAGAGTGGTTTCCTAAGATCCGTAGCAAATTCAAGTAGTAACATGGAGGAAGTGCCCCAACTTTTTCATGCTTTGATTGCCACGCGTAAGAGTGGAGCAGGTGATGGCAGCAATGGGTCATGGCAGACAGTATTTCAAGGAGAAACGTAGGCAACCCGAAACTCAAATCCTGTTAACATGGAAGGCTATTTAGATAGCTGCCATCTGAAATGAAATTTTGCTAGATAGAAATAATGTACGTAATGTTGCCAGCTTTGAGTATAGTCCATTCAGCCGCAGTTTGTGGCGTGTTTCTGCTTCATGTTTGTAAGCTTCAAGGCGAGTAAATTGAAGTAGATATTTTACTCGTGATATTTTTGTAATTTGAGGCCTAAGTATACGGAGATGCTAATTTACAGTAGCAAAATTGCGCTATTACGCGCAAATTGACATCATGAAACTACTTGAACTTGTAGCCCTTTAGGATATCTTTTGACCTTGACACCCTCGGATACGAAGATGAGGGCCCACACCATGACAGTTCTTGGCGACGAAGTACCGTCCTCTGGTTCTTGGAATGTTCTTCAGGTTTTTGCCCATAACTTTGGGGTCATTGGGAGCATTGGAAACCACTTCTATCTTAAGAAACTTCGCATCTAAGCGGATAACATGAAGAAGATTCCAAGATTTCATTCAATTGCAAAGCATCTTTGCTGTTTGCTCATTTGCAGGTTGTTCAGACTCTTCGCTAGTTTTCTGGATGCTGTTNCTTTTGACCTTGACACCCTCGGATACGAAGATGAGGGCCCACACCATGACAGTTCTTGGCGACGAAGTACCGTCCTCTGGTTCTTGGAATGTTCTCCAGGTTTTTGCTCATAACTTTGGGGTCATTGGAAGCATTGGAAACCACTTCTATCTTAAGAATCATCGCATCCAACCGGATCACATGAAGAAGATTCCAAGATTTCATTCTATTGCAAAGCATCTTTGCTGTTTGCTCATTTGCAGGTTGTTCAGACTCTTCGCTAGTTTTCTGGATGCTGTTCCCCGCTTGATGAAGTTCGATTACTACTTCTTTTGGACCCATGTTCTGGGACTGATTTTATCCACACACAATTACATTTGTACCAAAAGTGGTAGACAGATGTTCGATCAATCCGAAAGCAGAAATATTTCATGGTGCAGGCTACAAACATGCATGTGAATCAGGCCACAGACTTCTAGAAATATGGACAGGGAACGAGCTTCCCGTCAAATCGGCCTGCTCCTGGTCATTGCAACCCTGAGCCACTTTTCGAAGGAAAGTAATAATAAAATAAGAAACGTAGATCTCGTCAATTAAAGGTAGGTCATTTTTATACCGTTTACTTATAAAGCGGATCATTTCAAAAATAATGTTATCAAGAGCTTATAAAGCTGACCAAGAGCAGGTCGAAAAGTTTACTGCATAACTTTGACCATGTCTCCTGAGTTCCCTATGCATAGGTTTGGGCTCAAATTTGGCCAAGTTCATCTTTTCAACAAGATCTTGTATTCGTATGAAATGCTTATTTGGAATTAGATGAACGTTTTAGGGGATACGATATTTTGGCTTCCGTTCGCAGTCCACATCCCTAGGAGTCCGTGATTAGGCATAACAAAGTGCACTGTCCCGCTTACAGCTGGTCGCCCTGTAGTGCTCAGCAAGCACACAGCACACTTGGAAACCTAAAGTAAGGTGGATGAAAATTATGTTTAATTAAATTGTTGGAAAAAAACTAGCTGAAAAGAACTCACTGCTGCACTGTAAACCAGAGAGTTAACAAAAAGAAGTCAAAAAAGTATAATGCCGCAGCTAGTGGGATGGGAGGAGTGGAGGCTGCCACACCCATTCAACCTCGTTGGAAATTTCCTCTACTTGAGCGACCAACAACGAAAACTTGTGTGATGTTTATTATAAGAGCAGCCGGTTTGTTTGCCCTTCTCTTCCGCCCATCTTTTCTATCTCTTCTTACAATTCATCCATTAGTAAAGTACGCAACCTCTCCTTCTCTTGGATTTTATCATGCGAAAAGTGTTTTTTTGGCTTCGCTATTGCTCTGTTTTTTTCACAAAATCTTTGGCAACAAATCAGATGAAAACTGGAACTTTGATAGAGATCAGAAGTCGTTTGCTTGCTCTTATCTTAGATTACTGGGGACAAAAATTATAATCGCCAGTGTTCAAGGTTACTTTTGTGCTTATGAGTAACATTTTACAGTTCAACCGAGTGCTCAATGCGGTGAGAAAAACACCAAAAGCATTCCACATTTACTATTTCAAAAGAAAAGTATGTAATAACATCTGAATCAAAGTGATCATCTTAGAAACACTAGTCGAACTTTTAATAAAAGGGAACTCTCCATTGAGTACCACAACATTGGACCCGTCAATATTTTGAAACAGATGAGTAACAACAACCGAATTCAATTCAACTTTGCGTTTATTCTATGAACTCTTTCGTTTGACATGGAACGTTGAAAGTTAGTCGTTTCTCGTTTCCGTGAGTTGATCCTATCCAACGAATGATTTCAAAGATCTTGAAGCCATCAAAAAATAAACTGAGCAAGAATAGATGTTTTTAAATCAACAATTATTACAATATAGAACTTGGTATGGATTAAAATTACATGATAATTACGAGATGGTCATAATCGATTTCATATCTTACTGGTGGGACTATTTCTTGGGGAGGGATATACATTTTTTTACAGTGTAATGCATTGTCTATCAATAATATCATGAAACATGCTCGCCTACTTTAAGTAAAGGGAATCTTTGGGATCATTGCACGTACAATATGAATTGTTCATTACCGATACTGTAAAGAGCGTCAAGTCAAGGCATGATTACAAATTGAACGTGGATAGAATTGTGGTAGTTGAAAGCCGAGCAATTTCGCAGTAATCAAGGCCACTTCATATTCGTCTTTGACTAAGCACAACATTTGGAGTCCTTCTTTTTTGATTGATTAGTGATATCACTATTCATATCATAACTATTATTACTAGAGTTAACAACCTTTTTGAGTGACTCGAGGGTGGATGACCCCACCAAGACCGGGCAAGAGACTGTCGCCCACCAGATATTCGTCAATCTCACGAGCGGCTTGCCGGCCTTCGGTGATGGCCCACACGACCAAGCTTTGGCCTCGGCGACAATCGCCCGCAGCAAACACGCCATCTTTGGGCGTGCTGAAACGCCCAGGCTTGGTCACGATATTGCTTCGGGCATCTTGCTCGAGGCCAAAGGATTCGATCACGTAATCTTCGGGGCCGAGGAAGCCCATGGCCAGGAGGGCCAGCTGACATTTGTAGATCGTCTCGGAGCCTTCCACTTGGGATTTGACCCATCGTCCGGCGTTGTCCTTGGTCCATTCCACTTGAACGGCTCGAATTCCCTCGAGATTGCCATCCTTGTCTTTGAGGAATTCCAAGCTCTCCGTGTTGTAACGACGAGGATCGCCTTTACCCCACTTCACCGAGACCTCTTCGTGGCCATAATCAACCTATAATAGAATGGAGACAATTCGAATTAATTTAGAAAAATAATGTTCCTTTGGTAAAGTTATTTGTTTTTCTCACTCACCTTGAACAGTTTGGGATATTGGGGCCAAGGGTTGTCTTTGGCTCGCATATCAGGAGGAGTGGGAAGAATCTCAAATGATGTGATGGAGTTGGCCCCTTGACGGAGGGATGTTCCGATGCAATCGCAACCGGTGTCGCCACCGCCAATCACCACGACGTCCTTCCCATCTGCATTAATTAGGCTATAATCGATTTGATCTCCCTGTTGGTTTTGTTGCCAAGTTTGTAGGAACTCCATAGCAAAATGAATCCCATTGGCATCGCGTCCGGTTATGTTCAGATCTCGGGGCCAAGTGGCTCCCATGGTAAGGAGAACGGCGTCGTTTTCATTCTTCAAATCTTCGACTTGGACGTCCTTGCCCACGTCGATACTGGTCTTGAAGATGATACCTTCCTCAGCCAATAAGTCGACACGTCTTTGGACCACTTCCTTGGACAATTTCATGGTGGGAATGCCATATTGAAGTAAGCCTCCGATACGGTTATTGCGCTCATAGACCGTGACAAGATGCCCGGCTTTGTTCAACTGATCGGCGGCTGCCAACCCGGCCGGTCCTGATCCGATCACGGCCACTGTCTTGCCCGATCGTTTGGCCGGAGGATTAGGTTTGATCCAGCCTTGTTCAAAAGCGTTATCAATAATCGAGCATTCAATGTTCTTGATGGTGACAGCAGGTTCGTTGATGCCCAACACACATGCTCCTTCACAAGGAGCCGGGCAAACGCGTCCCGTAAATTCGGGGAAGTTATTGGTCTGAAGCAACTGGTTGAGAGCCTCTTTCCAATTGTCTTGGAAGACTAGATCATTGAACTTGGGAATGATATTCCCTAATGGACACCCATGGGAGGTGGAATGGCAGAAGGGCACACCACAATCCATGCAACGAGCTGCTTGTTTCTTGAGCCCCCTGCGAACATGCTTGAAATCATAGATTTCATTCCAATCCTTTAGTCGGTCCTCGGCCTCTCGGTACATCTTGGTTTCGCGCTTATATTTGACAAAGCCACGGGTCTTGTCCAAGATGACCTCTTGTTTCTTGGCTTGCATCTCTTTGTCCTTGACCGAGTCCTCGATATCGGCCACGGGCGATTCTTTGTCGTTGGTGACGCGAATTTCGGGTGTAATCCGTCCGTTCATTTCTTTGGGAGGCTCTTCAATGGAGTTGTTGCTCATTTGTTCGCTGGCGGCCTTCTGTTCCAACAGAGCTCGTTGATACTCGCGTGGAAATACCTTGACGAACATCTGTTGGGTTGAAGACCAATTCTTGAGAACATTATCGGCTACCACCGAACCAGTCTCATCCACAAACTCTTGGAGCGTCTCCTTCAAGAAAATGATATCTTCATCGTCAATAATGGGCAAAAGGTCCACCATTTCCTTGTTGCATTTGTTCTTGAACGTGGCATCGTGGTCGAGCACATAAGCAATCCCGCCAGACATGCCAGCAGCAAAATTACGACCAGTGCGACCCAAGATGATGACACGACCGCCGGTCATGTACTCACATCCATGGTCACCCACACCTTCAATCACGGCCAGGGCTCCAGAATTGCGCACACAAAAGCGCTCAGCTCCAACACCCCGAATGAAAGCCCTTCCGGAAGTGGCACCGTACAAACAGACATTGCCCACGATGATGTTTTCCTCGGATTTGAAGGCCTCATGCGAGTTCTTGGGCGGGAAAATGACGACTTCGCCCCCGGACAATCCCTTGGCCACGTAATCATTGGCATCTCCTTCAAGGGTCACATTGACGCCTTTGATGAGGAACACGCAGAAACTCTGTCCAGCAGATCCTTTGAGTTTGATGTCAACCCCGGTTCCGTTAGGCAAACCATCGTTGGTGTACCTCTTGGCGATCTCATGCGAAAGAGTGGCTCCAAAGGACCTTTGGTTATTGTTGATTTCTCTTTCCACGAGGATCACACCTTCCTTACCATCAATGGCGTCTTGACAAAGAGGAATGATTTCCGAATCCAAGCGTTTCTCCAATTCAAAGTCTTGCTCGACACTTCCTCCCACAATCGAAGCATCTGGTCTGATTTTGCTGGCATCCATCAGAATGGCGTTGAAATTCAATAGCGAGGCTTTCTCACAATCCGAGGGGCGTTGCCTCAACAAGTCGGTACGGCCAATAAGGTCTTGAAACTTTCTAATGCCCATCTTGGACAAATAAGTTCGAACTTCCTCGGCCATCATGAAGAAGAAATTGACCACATGCTCGGGTTTGCCCTCGAACTTCTTCCTTAGCTCGGGGTCTTGGGTGGCGATACCCACTGGGCAGGTATTCAAGTGGCATTTCCGCATCATTGTGCATCCCATGGCAATCAAGGGAGCGGTGGAGAAGCCGACCTCGTCAGCTCCAAGGATAGCGGCCACCATCACGTCAAATCCGGTGCGCATTTGGCCATCAGCCTGAAGGACGACACGAGATCGCAAGTTGTTCAAAGTTAGAACCTGGTGGGTCTCGGAGAGCCCCAATTCCCAAGGCAATCCAGCTCCTTTGATACCTGTCCAAGAAGACGCACCCGTACCACCGTCATGTCCGGATATGAGAATGTGCTCGGATTTGCCTTTAGCCACGCCCGAGGCTACCACGCCCACACCCACTTCGGAGACAAGTTTAACCGAGATTCGTGCGCTCGGGTTGGCACACTTGAGATCGTAGATAAGCTGCGCCAAATCTTCAATGGAATAGATGTCGTGATGAGGTGGGGGCGAGATCAGGCCCACTCCAGGAACAGAATGTCGGGTCTTGGCAATGTCGATGGTGACTTTGAAGCCGGGAAGCTCTCCACCTTCTCCAGGTTTGGCTCCTTGAGCCATCTTAATCTGGAGTTCATCCGCATGAGACAAGTATGAGGCAGTCACACCAAAGCGACCCGATGCCACTTGCTTGATGGCTGATCTCATATTGTATTCCGGATCTTGATTCAGATAGCGATCCGAATTTTCTCCACCTTCACCCGTGTTCGATTTGCCACCCATCTTATTCATGGCCACGGCTAGGGTGGAATGAGCCTCGTACGAAATACTGCCAAAGGACATGGCTCCAGTTGCAAATCGTTTAACAATTTCTGAGGCAGGCTCCACATCATCCACGGGTATAGCCTTGTCTGGATCCGGGAAGTTCAGCTCGAACTGCCCACGAATGGTGCAATCTCGGATACTTTCCACGGCGGCATCCACGTACTTTTGGTAAGCAGCTTGGTTCTCATGCTTGGTGGCTTCTTGGAGTAAGGCCACACTGTTGGGATCATTGATGTGCTTCTCTCCTCCACTCCGATAATGTAAGAATCCCGGATCTCGGAGGATTCTAGCATCGCACTCATTGTGCCCAAAAGCCAATTTGTGTCGGATCAAGCTTTCTTGAGCCAGAATGCGGAAATTGACGCCCCCAATACGGCTGGCGGTTCCCTTGAAACAACGGTTAATGACATCATCTGCCAAACCAACGGCCTCAAAGATCTGAGCAGCCTTGTAGGATTGCATGGTTGAAATACCCATTTTCGCCATAACCTTGGAAATGCCACGATCCACAGCAGCGGCATAGTTGGCGTAAGCCACTTCATCCGTGATATCGGCCGAGATCACGTTTTCTTCCCTCAACATTTGAGCGATTTCAAAGACCATATACGGACAGATGGCGTCGACTCCGAATCCAACCACCACGCAAATTTGATGAACCTCACGAATCTCTCCGGTTTCAAGGATTATCGCACACTTGCTCCTCAAACGAGTATTGATCAAATGATGGTGGACGGCTCCCGAAGCCAATCCGGCGCTAATGGGGATCCGGTTCTCACTGAGGTTTCGATCAGAGAGGATCAAGAATTGGTGATCTTTGGCGGCATTTTCGGCTTGCTTGCACACTTCTTCAATGGCACTCTCCAAATCTAGCGCACCGTTCACATCATAAGTGATGTCGATCACTTTCGTCTTCCAACCCAGGACGGTCGTGTTCTTTATTACCTCCAAATCGCCCAAAGACAAGATGGGATTCTTGAGCCAAAGTCGTTTGCAAGTTTTCTCATCCGGTTCCAAAACATTTCCTTCGGGTCCGATGGGACACTCCAACGACATAACGATTCTCTCGCGAAAGGGATCGATGGGTGGATTGGTGACCTGAGCAAAGAGTTGCTTGAAGTACTCATAAATCAAAGGTTGGAGCTTCGAAAGACAAGCCAAAGGGGCATCGTTGCCCATGGATCCCAATGCTTCCTTCTTGGTTTGGAACATGGGAATCATGAGCATTTGAATGGTCTCTAAATTGTAACCAAACATTGGCATTCGCCGATCACCTTGCCAGATTCGGGCCACAATCGAGTCCTCTTCCGAGCCTTCGAGGGGCTTGATGATGGGTCGCCGGTCGGTCGAGAATTGGGCGATGTTGGCCTTGCGCAGATCACCCAAGTTGACGTGTTTGCTCCACCATTGGTCATGAGGTCGGCTTAGAGCAATCTCTTGTTTCATGACTTCATCTTGAATGATTTTCTTCTCTTTGGTATCAACAAGCAACATTCGTCCAGGCATGAGACGGCCTTTCTGAACAATGTCGGAAGGCTCTGCGTCATACACGCCCACTTCAGAGGCCATAACCATGATGTTACTCTTGGTCACATAGAAACGTGAAGGCCGAAGACCATTTCGATCCAAAATGGCACCCACATACCGCCCGTCACTGAAGGTCAACAAGGCCGGTCCATCCCAAGGTTCGAAGCAGCAGGACCCAAAGCGATAGAAGTTCTTCTTGTTGTTATCCATTAATGGATCATTCTGCCATGCTTCGGGTACCAGAGTCATTATGGCCTCTGGAAGGGAACGGTTTCCGGCCATGACCAGAAACTCAAGGACATTATCCAAAGAACCAGAATCCGACATCTCGGATTCCACCACCGGATACAGCTCGGAGAGCTTCTTCCCAAACTTCATATTGGCCATAACCCCTTCGCGAGCCTTCATAAGGTTGATATTGCCTCGAAGAGTGTTAATCTCGCCATTGTGGGCCAACATCCGATTGGGATGAGCTCGCTCCCAGCTGGGGAAAGTATTGGTGGAGAATCGGGTGTGAACAATGCAGATATGAGTTTTGAACTCGGGATTGACGAGGTCCTCGAAATATTTGAACAACTGACAAGGATTGAATTGGCCTTTGTAGACAATGGTGGAAGGGGACAACGAGGCGACATAAAACCTTTTGTCATTGTGGCCTTTCCAATCACGCTCTTCTCGGTTTAGCTTGTGAGAGGCAGTCTTTCTTAGAATGAAGACCTGGATGCCAAACATGCCTTCCTCTTCACCTTCAAAATTGCTGGGGTCTTTGGGCACCACAAAGACCTGCTCCATAATGGGTTCAGTATTGCGAGCAATCTCACCCAGGCAATCATTCTTCTTGGGAATCCTTCGCCAACATAAGACCTTCAGGTTCAAGCTTTCGGCCAGGTCTTCGAACTCTTTCTTGCTCGAGTCCAAATTCCCAGACCCGAGGAACAAAATACCCGTGGCATATTGACCAAACGCCGGGAGGGTTTCTCCCAGTTGGCTGGAAAATAATACGTAAAAAAAAATGATTAATTTCCTCCTTACTAAGAACGTAACCGATTTAAATACATTTTTATTAATGGAAACCATTTTATAAATGGTTCATTTGGCATTTGAAGATCGTTCTGATAAATATTCATTCCCATAACGAAATCTCGTTTTTCTCATCGTTATTCGAAAGCAGAACGGTAGTTGTGACTAGATATCGGCCTTAATGCCAATCAAAGGTTTTTTAGATCTTTTCACTCGCATCTCACATCTGCTATGCCAAGATAATGGCGCTTGGCGGCTGGTTTTTTTTTCTTGAATTCTCTCTATCTTCCAAATCATTCGTGTTTTTTATGACTATACTCTTTCTTACACATTGTGTGACAGCAACAATAAACAAAACAAATTTATTTGCCATACGTAGCCCAAAACCCACCATCCCTTAAAAAAATGGATGTAAGTGTTCAAAACGTTCTTACCTGACTTTGTTGGCAAAGAACTCATGAGGGATGGCCACGAGAACTCCCGCTCCATCTCCACTGTCATTATCAGCTGAGCAGGCTCCGCGATGTTCCATTCGATTACTAAGCTGCTCGGCATCAAAGAGCAAATCATGGGATTGGGTGCCATCAATATGGACTATGAACCCAACGCCGCAAGCATCCTTTTCGTGCTTCGGATCGTACAAGCCCACCTTTTCCGGACACTTCGGGCGAAGAGGGTCGAAAGGCATCCTCTTGAAAGACTGGCGCAACTCTGCGAAGAGGAGCACACAAAATAGTGGTTACGGGACCTTGATTTAAGTTAGAATACTGGACGGTTCTTGTGGCTCTTCTCATGCAATGTGTTTAAATTCAAATAGATGAAAGCACTATTGGGATAACTTGCGTCGATACTGACGATAAGTGTTATGTCTTCGATGACTTCGGGTCGGGATTGAACTGAGGGCTCGACAAATTAGTCATTCTTTTATAACCTTCGCCTTCTACTAGTTCAAGCCGCTTTTCTGCACTCAGATTATGGATGAACATCACCTTTTGTACTGCATGTATGATAGTACCGTACACGCGATATTCCTTCGCTCTCCTTGAGCACTTCAGGAAAAGAGCACTACGGGCCTACTATATACCGTAAATGTGTATTCCTCGTTCGAAACGAGGCCAGCCCAACAAGATTTGTACCTTTCGAGCATTAGAACTAAGCTACGAAAGGCGAAAACGACCACAACGGGAGGGTGAAGCAAAGAAACACCCATGACCGACTTCATCCAGTTTAAAGCGGTTTCACACCCTCCTAGGACAAAAGCAATCCGAACATGAGACCTGAAGTATCTAGATTGTCATCCAACCAGCAAGTGACATTCAATCTAGATGTCTGTTGCTCTTCCCGTCAACTTGGTTTCCTTAGGGAAGGTGTATGGAAAAACTTCTTATCAATTTCTATACCAATCAAGATCCAAGGACAAGCAGCTTTCAAACCCTTTTGCAAATATTGCCAACGGCCAAGTGCAACTGCACGGACTAGAATGTAATAACACCATCATTTTATATTCTACAAAAAGAGTTTAAAATGCTGTCTGGAATGTTAATTTCAGTCTCCTTAAACTCCAACCTGGAAACAAAACCTGTTGAATATGAACGTTTTTGTTGCTTGGCAAAACAATGTCTGTCTGGGCGGTGAACAAAACTAACTTGAACGCATAATTTGATAAGACGTTCTCGTAAGTTTGGAAAAATATCCATTCTACCGACGGCAATATGGCAAACAAGGAACGCATTCGGACGATGTAAAGTATGTGACGGTGTATTGAGCTTGCTTTCCCGAGTCACTACTCAGTAAGCCATGGCTAAAAGAGTGATCACCTCAGAATGGGAATCCGGGAATCCACTCTAAGCCCTTGGCAACTTATTCCTCCTCAATCGGAATAGCAGAGTGCACGAGGTGTACTCGTGATACTTTTCTTTCCAGGTCAACACACGACTTATGGAGGGCCTCTAAAGCGCTAACGGAAAAAGGCCTGAACAAACGTACGTCACATCACAGAGAGTCCATCCACGACCAATCCCAAAAGATGTTCAATTTTTGGGCTCGCTCATCGAAGCCAACTTGGCAGAATCTGGCAATTTGTTTTCCACGAACTTTATTGACACTTTTGAGATCTTTTGAAACAAGTGACAAAAAGAAGATTGAAAGACTTTTGTGGAGTCTTAGATTTGCCAACATTTAGAAGGTTTTTCTTGTGTTTGAGGGGCAAGTGTGCACATTTGTACGATAGAGTTTTGCTCTATCGAAGCTCTAAACGATAACACATCCACTTGAAAAACAAAAGCAAGACGAGAGGGCTGAAAATGATCAAACAATTTCGTGTTTGGTTACTAAAAAATAAGCTAAATTATCCGAAGAAATCCGACGCTTGTCGCTTCATCTCCAATTACTCCGGCTTTCGAGAATTACACAACCTGCCAACATCAGACAAGTACTCGCATGTTGATAAAAGGGCAGCAAAATGCTCTCTAAATCTCGATCTCGTGTTTCAACTCTGCTCGCATCTATTATTCATAACATACGTATTGGCACACGGAAAAGCCTTTCCATCCGATTCGGAATCGACTCATAGAGCATGATCTGCTATAATGAAAAGCCTCGTGTTCTACCAAAAGTTTCGCTCTCAATCGACTAAAACTACCACTAATAAGCAAACTTCCATGGCGAACTCGACTTGAAAGTTTAAGTTGCAAATCTAATTCAGGAACTTGTCAAGTCTGAGCTGTCATTATCGCTGACGGATATCCCTTGACTAGACGACTGAACCATGTTTTCCATCATCATATGGGAGACAAGTGACAGGCTAAAAATACTTGAGTTCGACGTTTGACAAGATTCTTTCTCTCCACATATCATTTGTAGAAGCGGACATGTTTCATTCGGCAGTTTATCTTTCACAAATTTCAGTGACTAGAAAGCTTGCTGTAAGTGAGAAAAGCGGATCGGTCCAGACCGAAACGAGATCACATTGTGCAGATGCACTCTCGGTATTCAGAGATGCCGTTCAAAGGTGTTGTGGTGCTTTACACGTGGATTTACAACACCTACTACAGTAGTACGTACACTTCAGACAAGGGATGAGCTGGCTGGGCAGCTTATGACGACCGACCCGGGCACGAGAATGAATGCCGGTTACGTCAAGACAAATCAAGAGCTTCTAAGGGGATCAATTTGGAATGATCCAAGATCAATTGTTGTCCTTCAATAGGGGGAAAATCTGATCAGGTCTCAAGATGTTGCCCGATGACAGCTAGAATTAAGAGCTCCGTGTCTTATTCATTCTTACCTGGGGATGTTTAACGGTAGTGGTGCGCAGTTGTAGATCGAGGTGTGGTCAGGGGCTTAGGCCGAACCTACAAAACTTGATATTGGTACAGAGATGATATCTGGGACAGGACAATCGGAGCACTGAGTGGTAGATCGTTGTTCCACCGCGACTTCTCATCCACTGGCGCTCTTCTCGTTCTCGTGATCTCGGATTGGTGGAAACTTGGATGGACCTTGGAAGAAGTGCGCACTTTAAAAAGAGGCCTCACCCCAAGAGGACCAAAGTCTCGAATAAATAAGCGAGCGGTCGCACCAAAAGGCCCTTAAACGCTTTCCCCCCAAACTGGTTGTTTCCCGTTCCCGAAGGCTTCCTTCACCCTTGTGACAAACTGAACTGCTAGTCTACGTACAAGTGGAACTCGACTGGAACTTGGGATCGTCCGTCCTACAAAGAGGGGCTACGACACTGCGCACTTCAACGCAGGCCCGAAAGCTGTGAGGGGGGATCGATCCCTGTCTGTTCCACGCGCTCGTCCCTCGAGACGGGACACGGCACAACGGTGAACAAACAGACCGGCGGACAGGTTCGAATCACGGGAAAGGCAGGACTTGATCAACTCGACGACGTCAATGGAAGCGAGCTTGGAAAAAAAACTCAGCTGATACGATCGGTTGAACAAGTTGGATGGAGTCACATGAATCAAGAAGACCTAAAGAGATATCGACGAATTCGCGTTATTTGTGTTGACTTCGCTAGATATTTAAGTTTGTTTCTCAACGTGGGGAAAGTTACGAGCAATCAGCACAAAAGAAACTAATTAGTTGCAAAGTGTGACCAAATTTAGTTTTGGGATATTGTCCTTTTTGATCACCAGGAGCAATTCTAGTTTTTAAGGCTCATATGCTTGATATTTTCTTGAAATTGACTTTTCCCCTTGCAATAGTTTATAGACCCAGTAGGTGCACTTCCATAAGCTATGCTTATGGAAGAACGTAGCACATGGCTTTTGTTCCATAAGCTCGGGACAACTAAATCTTGGGACCCAGCATGAGCACATGCTTGAAGATCAGACGGAATCAGATGGTGAACAGCCAACATTACATTTAAAATGAAAAATGCCCCTTATGAATCGTTGGGGGAAATAGAATGAATGCTGCATTTAGACATCCCACGAAATGTGCAGTACAGTACATCGATCTTTTGCTCTGCTTTTACTTCGGAAAGGCCACGGGCTTAGAGGCTTGTACGACTAACTGTGAAGCTCGGTTCAGACCAGCCTTTTCTTTCGCAATAGCTCTAGTCAGGGAGGGGAGGTATGACGTAAATTCAGGCCATGTCACGAGGGTCGATGAGAAGACGATGGTGGCAAACGCCTTCATTGAATTTTCGGAACCCTCACTCACGACGAGAGTCCTACTACTCGAAGGTTATGGAACAGAGATAATAAAAGTAAATTGGACCTATGTATAGGATAAATGATTGCATGACAAGTTGAGAGGTAAATTAGGCCAGTATCAACTCTTAAGGTCGTTTGCACGCACAAGACAAAGTATTGTTCCTCTTTCATTCCAATTACCATAACATAATTATTTCAGCTATTGTCTTGAAGTGGGTCAGTCATCTAAGCATTCCCGTCTCCTTTCATGCCATATCGGGCTTCATTTCAGGTTGGCCACGATGTTACATTGGAGTGGACTATCAAGGAGACTTCTACACTCAAGTGAGTGCCGAAACAGAATCCACGGTCCAATACTCCCGCATTGTCATCCAAGCCGATGCCATTCCGATTTGGGGTAGTTGCCACAAAAAAATGGGACAGAGCGTGATCCTAAAGGAAAGGTAAGAGACATCCTGGCATTGTAGAAAACGTACAGTAGAAAGAGTTGTCAGTGTCCATTCATTTTTGCAGCACAACCGAGGGAGATTGTTATCGGTGCATTCATCTTCAATATCGTTCTCCCAATGTGCTCGAAATCTTCAGTAAGGGCCTTAACAAATGTTTCGTTCACGAGTCTCTGGCAATGCAATCGTGCCCTTCAGAGACTCAGATCAGAATCAACGCCGTTCAAGAGATGATGCTGTTCAGTGAGTGTCCACGCAATTTCGGGCCCTAGAAAAAAATTCAGACAGCCACTCTCATTTGGATCTATTGATTTGCAGGATCCTCAGATGAGATCCTCGAGCAATTCTGCCCTTTTCATCATGGTCATTACCAATTCACTTACACAAAAGAGACTGGAGGTCCTTTCGCTAGTGATCGTTGCCCAAGGTTATCCTCAAAGGCCAGTAATTGTCCTTCAGCTGCGGATATTGAGCTTAATTTCGAAGGATGCTCGTTCAGGGATAAAACCCTCAGGTTCAAATGTCTTGGGGATTGGAGAGCTAATGAGACGGGAGAGAAATTTCTTGCCCTTCTAGAGATTGATCCAAGTGACGAATCTGGTCCCAAGTACAGATGTGGAGTACGTTAGACATTTTGGAAAATCCCTCTCTGTGATTCGTGTTTCCCTATTTCTACGGGTCTTTTTGCAGTTATTCCACGAGGATGAAGTCACCGGACGTGCAGCCTTGACTCTTTCCAGCGATAGCACGTGTCAAACTAATCTCTATTCGGCCTCCATGGGCTTTGAAAGCCTTCAATTGAGGGCCTCACCAGAAAGGCCTTGGCCTGTTGTTGTCAGAAAAGGCTCCTGCAGGTATGTTGTTTGGGGTGTGCAACTTGACAGAAACAACCCTACGGCTGTGGTTCTCAACGGCTGATACAGTGTAGTACATTACCGTGGGTGTGGGTAGATAAGCTTCTTTTTCAAAGTTTTCCACTCTAATCTCATTCGGACAATGGATTTAAATTGGATTTATTATGGACCTTTCCTTCGGCTGAGGGGCATGCTTATAGCCCATACATTCTGTTTCTAGATTTCCGGAATGGAGTCAGGGGAGATGGAAGGATCTCTCCATAGAAGACGCCATTATGAAACACCAAAGTGACGTGGATCTCCAAACTTTTTCTTCTCACTGTATCCAACAATCAAACAAGAACCAGAATAGGTTTCTCATTCACTCCAGATCCAATTGGTACGAATTTAATCGATTCTCTCTCTACCTTCTTTGAAAACATGTACCAAAAAAAAACGTGCGTTCTCTTTGATGCCAAAGGCTTCTAAAACATGTTACAGATTCTTCGAACTGACATGAATAATGATAAGAAAACTATCCGCGTAACCGAGTTCCTTTCTATTTCAGTGGATCCAGTCAGTACAACTGTGTCTGGTTCGAACAGAGAGGTGTAAATATTTTAGAGTACCAACTCGGTCTCCGACCCTCAACCATTCCAAGCTCCGAACTCTGTGATAACGATAACTTTCTCCAACGAACTTGGAAGACACAGCCGAGTAAGAAAGAAATTGTAAGGTTGCCATACCGATAGTAATCATATTCCGTTGGAATTTTTCTCCTTGGATTCTTTCAGAACGAGATTTCCTGTCGCTATCATCTTGTCCTATAGCCGGGGATTACACGGGTATTTTACCCGACAACCCAAATTTTTGTGCCAAACTCTCGTCAGATTGCAACAATCCAGATGTCATGTTCTACTCTGTATCTTCGTGTGATAATCAATCCCAAGTGCTTGAAGGTAATCGCAATTTGAACACCCCTCTTGTAAAGGCTTTTTCGAACACTTGTGCTGTATCATCATCAAAAAATGCAGCAGAATTTCAATCTTTCGTTTTTCATTCAATTCTAATCCCTCCATAACACAATTCATTTGGGGAAAAGGCCCAAAAATGACTAGTTTTTCAAAGGGATGTAATATTGCATACCTTGAATTGTGCTGTACGTGTTATAATCGCACATTGTTTAGCGTGTCTTTATTAATGCAGCTTAATTCAAAGGCTGAATTAATTGCATGCCCGTAGATCATTGTTTAGGTTTTTCTTTACCCACATTTTTCCACATTTTTGTTAATTTCTAAAATAGAGAACAATAGACAGGCGAGATCTGCTCAAAATCAAGATCGTGACGTCGACCAAGGAGGTCTTCACCCTAATTCAAAGCTCGGCGACTCATTTCATCCCTCCAGACCTCGATATGAACGAGAGTCAACCCAATCCTTATCAGCATTCCGAACCACCACGAACGTCTACGATCCCTTTGGGTTCAATACCAGATTTCGAAAGACATTGAATACCCCTATGACACGAAGTACGCCCACGATCCGTCGTAGAAACTACTATTTCCGGGAACACGGGCAAGATCCAAGACTGTCGAAATCGAATGCGGACACAAGCCCTCCTACTAGATTTCCAAGTCGTAGAGAAACCCTGGAAAGTTATCCTCCTACGATGTACAGTTCCACGCCATTCCCAGTCCAATTGGAAACCCAATCACTCACATCAATGGAACCAGATTATGAAAGAAAACCCACGCTGAGCGAGATCTTCAGGGTGCCACTGGGGTCGTCAGTGATTTCCAAGGCAGAGACCGCCTCCCGCGACCTCAATCAGGGTTTCGTGGGAAGGCGATCTGAAGGTACTCCTTATTGGACCTCATTGGGTGGATGGACCGTTGAATGCGGGGGAGTTAGGCAAAGGGGGCACATCGCAACTCTCTCGATCCACACTATTTCTCCTTCCAAATCGTCAAGGGTGTATTGTTTCACCGAATACTCGATTTCATTGATATTTAATCCCTTGTTTTTGCTAAGCAAGAGCACAAACTAATCACTTCTACTGATCATGGAATCGAGTTTTTTGAATCAGATTGACTGACGAACCTGAAGTTTACATTTTGAGGGGCATAATATGCAATAATAAGGACCGGGGAGCCCCACGAATTGAAAAGTCAAGGTCTAATAACAGCTACATTTTGTACATAGGATCTATCCAGACCGTACGGGTTCTTTAACATTTGAACACTTTTGACAATTACTTCTCGTTTGAAATTAATTGTAATATGCCCCTTGTATATGTCTCTTTGTCTAAGGCGTTCCACCAAGGCACCAGACGGTGCAAAATGGCTTTTTCTCCCTCCAAGAGGTTTCTGCACATAAAAAAGCATGATTGCAAAATGCAAAAAGCATTACACATACCTTCACATTGTAATTCAATTACTTTTCGATTAAACCTCATTTTCCCTCCTCATCTAACTTGGCAAATTACATTAAAAAGAAATGCAATCTTAGTACAAGACAGAGGTGTTTAAAAATGGAACTGAGGAGGAGGGAGGAGAGTTGGGAGTGGCTTTGTGGTTAGCTCCTCATCCCCGACTTTTCTCACGCGGAAACTTATACAACCAAATTAGTATACCTTACAGAGGGAGAAAAAAATGTATACTGGACATGACACTGCCCTATTGGTAAATTGGAAATGGACAAAATGATGGCGGGTCGTCCGGATGAGGGTCAACCCTCTAGTCCTAACTTACACACACACACCCGCTAGAAAATGCGATGATATAAAAAAAGCTGAACAGTAGGGGTTAATATTCCTAATGATACCCAAGCATAGAATTTATCAATTTGGGTTTCGCTCACTCAACAGTTTATTCATTTTTGCTCAAATTGCTCCAAAGGGAAGGTTAAAATGCAGATTCTAGATGCCTTTAGTATAAACCAGACGTATTTATTCATCACACCACGGGATCACCTTGCCATAATTTTTCAGCACAACCCACTTGAAATCGTTCCTCAATCAATCTCTTTTCCTCATGTGTACCAGGATGCAAATTGGAACAATGTGCCGTAATATTCTAAAGCGAGGAAACGCCGCGAATGAATTAACAAGGAAAGCGTGTACAACATTGGCCTCACAAATATTGTTTGTGTGCCGCTCACATGTTGGCCTTTGTGGTTCCCAAAGAGCAAAGTGTAACAACACAAGTGGAACCTTGTATCATCCCACGCTTGGGTGCTTATTGCACCTAAATGGATGACTGACCTCAGTCCCAGTTTTGAAGGTTCACGACTAATCCCACTAGTTTGCTTTGGTCATTGATATTCGCACCCGCATGATTTTGAATGAAAGCATCAATTTCACGCTATTATCCTTAACCAAATGAGAAAAGGGCTCTTTCGCCGATTACATGAATGTCTCGTTGGAACCTTTTTAGATCGTGAGTACCAATGTCTTGGTCAATGGGAGGAAGATGGTCAGCTCTTCACCTACACAAAACGAAGAGATGTCCCTGGATATGAATGCTTCATTGGTTCCGTGGATCACATGAATGGAATTTACCTCATAGAAGGTGGTGTCGATTGTCGACGTGGTCTCCGAGTGACTTCATTTGGCATGAAACTGTCCAAACGAAGCAATTGCTATGGCTTCCCATCCACAGAATTGGAAAAAATGAAGCCCAAAGTGAATCACACGCCTTGGTTCACACCCACTTTGAAGCATCCCACCAACAATCCAAATCATCCAGGTCGAACTACTCACGTGATAACAGAGAACGACCTGGTTAAATGGTCCAACAAACCTTGGACACCAATTCGTGGTGAGGTTTGAATGTACTGATGAATAAGAACCGTGGTTTATAAAGTTAGGTGTTTTTTTTCAGAGCCGTCTTCGAGTTCTGTTCCAGCCTTGCGTACACACAAGATCATGTTATTAGTATTCAGTTTCTACTACTCCTTACGATTTTTATAAAATCTACCCTCAGAAATATGCACTGTGCTTGCACCTTATTTACTATATTTCCTTTGGCCAGCAAATCAAACCTTAACCGCTAGTCGTTATCATGAAGTGTGCTTTGACGATGTTAACTCAGAAATAAAACAATTGCTAACTCAAAAATGACGTTAATCCCCATGAATCCATCTATTCTTGAAATTATAGGCTGAAATATATATACAAATTTACCTAGCTCCTTGGAAAGTTTTCTTCTCGTGAGAAATAACAATTGTACCATTTGGTTTCTAATTCTAAGAATTGCGAAAAAGATAGGTATTGAAAAAAATCAGTCACATGTAACAAATAGTTGTTTTTCGAAACATTAATGGTTAATTTACAAATGTCCATGAAACGACCTTGCTCCGGCTCGCCTCATCCTCTCGCTTCTTCCCACTCACTGTGATATACATTACGTATATAGATATACATACGCCGTATAGCTAGGCACGTCATATGAATGTGCGAATTGTTGGCTGGTCTTTTGGTCAATGCTTCCGGTTTAAAGGGCTTTGAAGGCTGTGAAATGCTTCGTGAACTTGAAAAATAATATGTGGGGTTGCTGCTATGTCAATTCAAATCTGAAACCTAACATTACTCAGTTCACAATGTTGTGGCTCGTGGAAGCCCCCCGCAACCAAACATTTCACCTCTGAGTTTGAATCCCTCGATGTGCCTATTACTTCTTCGATTTAATTGAATACGACTTGCAGTATTTCGACTTGGAAATCTATGTTTAGAATCGACGGGTTCACTGACACATTATAGAAACACAAAGCGTCTTGAGTCAGCTCTTGCATTAGTAAAGATGTAGCCGAGTAAAGTCGAAATTCTAGGCGTAGCAAGTCCAAGCACCTATCTATCATCATATTCCTCAGTTCCAAGATTGTTTCACAAGTTGTGAATGCAACTCTTCTCGTCTTAACAATGAATACAATGTCGCTCGTCCTATTCGGCAACTTTTTTTCTCCATGAGGGTCCTCTGAAGCGTTCGTATTCGTTGATTACCCGAGAAAGACCTCAAGCTAAGAAACGGAGTATTTCTGTCAATCATTACTTCTTTCAAGTAAACGTGAGAAACCCATGGACCTCTTGATTCGGTTCCTTCCACTGTTCAAACGAAACCCACTTTCGAACCCCATGTTTCTTACGTGTGTATCATATGCTCTTCAAAGATCAAGCTTTAGGTTCGAATCGGGCTTATTTTCCCCAGTGTTGGTTTGGAGAGAGTATTTGAAGTCCCCTCCCACCCACTTGAGAAAGACTTGAATCCTTCTCTCCCTAGAAGGATTAAAAGATTCAGATCAACTTAAATGAGGTTCATTCAAGTTGCAACCTCCTCATCGACAAGTTCCTTCATTCAAGTTTGCCGCATACGAGTATGATTGATACCATCAAAATCTCCATCTTTGGCGATTGTGGCACGGGCAAATCAGGTAATTCCAAGCACATATTTTCAGATTGTGTAATCAAGTGTCCTAACTAACACGCCATTGAAATTCTTCATTTCAGCTCTGTCAGTCCGACTTCTCACTCGGCGCTTCATTGCCACTTATGTTCCCAATTCCCCCACCCATACCATCAACAGATTCGTCCAAGTGGTGCCAAATGCCCCACCCCTCCAAATATCCGTTCGAGATGTGTCTTCACACGAGTCTGAAAGCAAAATGTCTCGTCATCTCTTGTGGAGTAATGCCGCCATCGTCTTGATTTCCCGGGATGATCCCCATAGTTTAGTGTACGCTAAGAACCTTCTGAGCATCAAGAAGGCCGTTTGTCCCAAGGCACCTATTATTCTCGTGGCCAACAAAGAAGATTTGCAACCATGTGACAAAGTGGTTTCCTTGGAGAGTTGCATGAACTTGGCGGTTGAATATGAGTGCAACTTTGTCGAGATATCAGTGAGCCAAGGCTTAGTTGGAACAACTTATGTCCTTCAGTCGTTGATGCGTCAGTTCCAAAGCCAAGGTGGAATCACGAAGAGCCTCAAACTTGGACAAAATGGGAGGAAAGTTTGGAACAAAGTCCTGGCAGCCGCCATCAAAAGTCTGTGCTTGCCAGNTTTGCTAAACTAATGCTTCCAAATCTTTAGCACTGAAAATGGGATTTATGAGAAGAACTGCGGTTTGAACAAGATCACCATGTCGTGGGGACATGACGAATATCTGTACCGAGTTCTCCTAAACCACAAGACAACTTTGCCTCAAGAGGGTTTATGGATGATCAGGTGAGGATGGTTAACCAATGGCACTTCAAGTTAATTCAATTCAACCATGGACAACGTGTCTCATTTGCGCCCATAAAGAGCAGGAATCTATGACATTGGTCACTTTTTGCAACTTGTGGCTAGGTCACAAACTGCACCCAATTTTATAAC